>NC_135233.1:460047464-460232464 GCF_051348905.1 Ranitomeya variabilis
GGATATAAAACAGACTTTCGCAGAACTACAGCAAGCAGCTTCGTAAACCACACATCACTGGAATCAGGGTCTCTGTCCCCTACATTATGCTGCTATCAGATGGGGAGCAAAAAAAAAAACCTGGTGACAGATTCTCTTTAAACACCCTGATTCCAACGGGGCTGTATTGATTTGTACCGCTCGGTAGAGTAGCAACCACCCTAAAAAAGCATCCAATATGTCCCATCTACTGCTCCCTCATCTGATTACACACTGGAGGAGGGGGATTCATGTGGTCCCTTGGACACCACCTGGAGCACCACAGACTGGTGGTTCTCCCCATGGGGAGCATAAGGACATTAGTATAGGGATGGCAGTGACATCTGGGGAAGTGACGCTCATCCCAAATACTGTGGGGGTGCCCTGATTGGCGGGTGCTCGGACGCTGCTCCATTTCTGGGATGTTCAACACTGGAGTCTCCTGTGTCATTATTGCATCAGTGCTGTGCTTTAAGGGGGCTGGCTGACTAGCTCATTTCACTAATGAAACCAGCCCCCTTCCTTCACAACCAATGCACAGCAAAGAGGGGGGCTGGCTTGGTTATTAAAAGGAAGGGGGGAAGGTTGTCCAGGCTGCTTCACACGACTTTTCTCAAAACGTTCCTACGTGTAGCACAATATGGAGGTGATGCTGCTGTGCCCGAGGCCGGTAGCTGTAGATTAGGGCACCTTAGTGATTTAACAAATATTAGTAAACTCTGTATCTGATCTAAAGGCAAGTGTTGAAAATATCAGTCCCGTGTTAAAGGTCACATAAAAATGAGAAATGTTTGTAATGAGCCTTTTTTCTTACTCTCCTCCTCTGCAGAGAACAGCATTTATCTTCCCACAATGGAACCTGAAGCAGATTCAGCTACAGAAATGAATGGGCAAGAAGAAGTGGACAGCGAGCGGGAGGACAGTGTCAGTCAGTCGGACTCCGAGGAGGAGAGCTCGGGTGTGTGTTTGCCGTATTCTTCTTTACATTGTACTTCTGTATACCCATCTGGAACCTTCTGCTTCCACCAGTATGCTGTGCAAAAACTGTCACACTTACTCTAAGGGTACCGTCACATTAAGCGACGCTGCAGCGATAGCGACAGCAATGCCGATCGCTGCAGCGTCGCTGTGTGGTCGCTGGAGAGCTGTCACACAGACCGCTCTCCAGCGACCAGCGATGCCGAGGTCCCCGGGTAACCAGGGTAAACATCGGGTTGCTAAGCGCAGGGCCGCGCTTAGTAACCCGATGTTTACCCTGGTTACCAGCGTAAAAGTTAAAAAAACAAACAGTACATGCTCACCTGCGCGTCCCCCAGCCTCTGCATCCTGACGCTGACTGAGCTCCGGCCCTAACAGCACAGCGGTGACGTCACCGCTGTTGCTTTCACTTTCAGTTTAGGGCCGGCGCTTTAGTGTCAGGAAGCAGAGGCTGGGGGACGCGCAGGTGAGTATGTACTGTTTGTTTTTTTAACTTTTACGCTGGTAACCAGGGTAAACATCGGGTTACTAAGCGCGGCCCTGCGCTTAGTAACCCGATGTTTACCCTGGTTACCAGTGTAAAATATCGCTGGTATCGTCGCTTTTGCTGTCAAACACGGCGATACACGGCGACCTAGCGACCAAATAATGTGCAGACCTTCTAGCAGCGACCAGCAATTTCACAGCGGGATCCAGATCGCTGCTGCGTGTCAAATACAGCGATATCGCCATCCAGGTCGCTGCAACGTCACGGATTGCTGGCGATATCGCCTAGTGTGACGGTACCTTAAGGCTATATCCACCCATGCACAGTATCTTATAAAAAAAAAAAATGCTTCCTAAATACAAAGTGGAACCACTTTCAATCTTAGTATCAAAGTCCTTTATCTAGTTGAATGCTCTGCAAAAAAAGATTCTCCAAATCCATCAGGGCTTCTGGTTGTGACTGCTCTCCTGTTTACTTCTCTTAATGCAACAAATGGCAGCAGGGAGGGAGTTGAACACATTTCCACATAGTAGAGAGGGGACTATGTATCTAGAGTCTCAGGGAGGGAAGAGGAAAAAGGCTATGGATAGGAGGAAATAAGTGCAGGATAGAAGCTGTGCTAATATGAGCTTTTGAAGACAGCAGCCACTTGGAAACACACTCACCCTAGAGAAAAATATGAAATTTGGATCGTTATGCAGACTTCTTATCGGCGATGGTCAGAAAAAAAATTTAAAAATAGAGACTTTAACTTCTTTATTAATCTCCAATAACATATGTATCAAATATTTTTCCATGTCAAAGGTACGTATAACTGTTAAAATTGTAATTTCTGCCCTGGACTAATGTGTAGCTAAAATAAAAATTACACTGGAGGAAAATGCATCAAAACTTAGTCTGCGTCAAGGACGTGTTACTGACTTGCCCTTTGGTTCTATCACTTGCGGTTTTGGAGCAGAATCTTTCCAAATCCAACCTTAAAAAACATGGAGGTTTTGTGCCAAAATCTCTGCTGAAAGACAGTGTGCACTTACCCTTATTAGACATCTTGACATTAGGCTTTTTTCTCCTTCGCCTCATTGGGGGACACAGACCGTGGGTGTATGCTGCTGCCACCAGGAGGCTGACACTAAGTGATACAAAGAAAGTGATCTCCTCCCCTGCAGTATACACCCCTCTGCTGACTCACAGCTAACCAGTTCTTGCTTAGTGTCCGTAGGAGGCACACGGACGGGTCTGCTATTCAGACCCAAAGAACTCTTTTTACTTTTACCTTTTTACCTTTTACAACGGACGAATGGGGTGACGGATTCTTTCATGTTCCGATCTCCCCGAACTAACAACAGGCGAGCACGGGAGTTTCACCTCTCCGTATCCTCTCCTGCGACGTGGGAAGCCACTGCCTGAGCTGATTCTAGGGGCGACGGGCCCCTTCAAGGGCACCGATCTCCCCCCTCCCTTATCAGACGAGCACTGGAGTGTCACCGCCAGTATCCTCTTCTGCAGCCAGGCCTATTGCCGGACATTCAGCCCTGCCCACCAGGTTTTACCCTCGGCTGTTCAGAGGCACATTCCAGCGTGGCGTCCGAGCAGCCCCCACTGCACCACCACTATTAAGAGCGGATGGTACAAGGAGGCGGACGGTTCCTCTCCTCCCTGCTAAAGGGACGATGGATTGAGGTTTTTCTCTATGACCAGCATCCCTGGTCTTAAGGTTACACGACCAGCATCCCCTGGTCTTAAGGGTACATGACCAGCATTCACTGGTCTTAAGGCACAGGACCAGCTTTCCCTGGTCTTAAATGCACATCACCAGCATGGTCTGAAACGCTCATAACCAGCCGAAGCCGGTCAGAATATGGGCCGAGATCTATCACTCGGTGGTCTCGGCAGTACTCATCCCAAGAGTAGAACTCTGTGCGGCAGTTTTCTTCCTCAGCCGCCAGGGTCTCGCCTCAAGGGAGTGAGAACTTCATCCGGAAGTCTTCCAACATATCTGCCTTCACTGGAGCACTCCAGATGTAGATCGGATGGCGTCCAGGCTGAACGCAAATGCAATCGAGTTCATGGTCCGGACTTGAGACCCAAAAGCCATCACAGTGCATACTCTGTTTCTTCTGGGATACCAGCTCCGTCTCGCCTCTATCACTAGCTCCGAGGGTCTTTAGGAAGCAGGAAGGCCCCAGTGGTCCTAGGAAATCTACACTGTCGAAGTCTATTTAGACGAGTCTTCGGAGCTGGCCGCTCTGTTCCTTCAGATCTTTTTTCCTTCATTACCATCTAGGCAAGGTTGTCCTCAAGCCGTCCCCATCTCTTGTTACCAAGGTGGTATCGTACTTCCACTGTTACGAGGGTATCGTTCTTCCCTCTTCTCTTTCGGCTCCAGTCCACAAAACGGAATGGTTTCCCCATACCCTGGACAATGTGAGAGCCCTATTTTTGTGACATGAATTTGAATATTTGGCTAAAAAAAATATTTTTTACTATTGGGTTTCAGACTTTTTGCACATTTTGCCTTCTGTGTAATAAGTGTGTAATAAACTTAGTTGAAAAAAATAAATAATTTTATCCCCCAATAACTTGCATTTAAGTAAGAAAAGTAAAGTTGTTTCCAGGGATGGAGAATCCCTTTTCAGATACCGTGTGGAAAATAAGTATTTGACACTGCCGATTTTGCAAGTTTTCCCACCTACAGAGAATGGAGAGGTCTGTAACTTTTATCGTAGGTACACTTCGCCTGTGAGAGACAGAATCTAAAAATAAAAACCAGAAAATCATTGTATGACTTTTTTACATAATTTAAATTGCATTTTATTGCATGAATTAAGTAGTTGATCACCAACCAACCAGCAAGAATTCTGCCTGTCATAGACCTGTTAGTTTTTCTTTAAGAAGCCTCCAACTCTGCACTCATTACTTGTATAAAAGACATCTGTCCAACACGCTCAATCACACTCCAACCTCTCCACCATGGCCAAGACTAAAGAGTTGTATAAGAACACCAGGGACAAAATTGTAGACCTGCACAAGGCTGGGATGGGTTACAGGACAATAAGCAAGCAGCTTGGTGAAAAGGCAACAAATGTTCGCACAATTATTGAAAAATGGAAGAAGCACAACATGACTGTCAATCTTCCTCGGTCTGGGGCTCTATGCATGATCTTGCCTCCTGGGGTAAGGATGATTCAGAGAAAGGTTAGGAATCAACCCACATCTACACGGGAGGACCTGGATAATGACTTGAAGAGAGCTGGCACCACAGTCTCAAACATTAGTTAGTGATACACTATGCCGTCATGGGTTACAATCCTGCAAGGCACACAAGGTCCCCCTGCTCACCCCAGCACATGTTCAGGCCTATTTGAAGTTCGCCAATGACCATCTGGATGATCCAAAGGAGGCATAGGAGAAGGTCATGTGGTCAGATGAGATCAAAATAGAACTTTTTGGTATCGACTCCATCTGCCGTGTTTGGAAGAAGGATGAGTAAAACCCCCAAGAAAACTCCCAACTGTGAAGCATGGTGGGGGAAACATCATACTTTGGGGGTGCTTTTCTGCAAAGAGGACAGGACAACTGCACCATATTGAAGGGAGGATGGATGGGGTCATGTATTACAAGAATTTAGCCAACGACCTCCTTTACTCAGAGGGTTGAAGATGGGTCCGTAAGAAGCATTTCAAGGTCCTGGGGTGGCCTAGCCAGTCTCCAGACCTGAACCCAATAGAAAGTCTTTGGAAGAAGCTGAAACTCAATGTTTCCCAGCGCAAAGCAAGAAACCTGAAAGATCTTGAGGATCTGTTTGGAGGAGGGGGACAAAATCCCTGCTGCAGTGTGTGCAAACTTGGTCAAGAACTACAGGAAACTTCTGACCTCTGTAATTGCAGACAAAGGTTTCTGGACCAAATATTAAGTTTTGTTTTTCTATTATACCAAATACTTATTTCATGCAATAAAATGCAAATTAATTATGTAAAAATCATATAATGTGATTATTTATTTTTTAACTTTTAGATTGTCTCTCAGGTGAAGTGTACCTATGATAAGAAAAAAAAAAAAATGACTTTCCATTCTTTGTAGGTGGGAAAACTTGCAAAATCGGCAGCGTATCAAATACTTATTTTCCCCACTGTATGTGGACCAGAAATGTTTTGTAAATTGCAAAAACAAATTACCTAAACTTATTATAACGGTTACAAAATGTGAACACTTAAATGAAATCTGGTGTATTGTATGAGGTCGGTGGTTACAATCTTTCTTCTTGACAGATATGGATGACTTGGATTGTGAACGTCGCCGAAATGAGTGTCTTGATGAGATGTGCCATCTGGAAAAGCAGTTCTCAGAATTGAAGGAAAAGTGAGTAACCCTCACCTCTGCTGTATGGCAGGCTCCTGCCTAAGCCCACGGTCAGTATTTGGTCAGTATTTTACATCCGTGTTTGTAAGCCAAACCCAGGAGTGGGTGATAGTGGTGACTGGTTTCTATTATTGTTCCTCTCCTGATTCTGGCTTACAAATACTGATGTAAAATACTGACCAAATACTGAACGTGTGAACATGGCCTAAAGCTGATCGTAGATACTTTGTCCATAAAGTATCTATACAGCATCCTACTGACAGATCAGGATCAGTGTTGATAATTTATTAACCCTCTTGGATTTGCATAGTTTTGCCATGGCTGTGATATGGATGGATGTATTATCCTGAAATATAAAATGTACTGAAATATTGTCTGCAGGTTATTTAAGGAACGATTAAGCCAGCTCAAAGCTAAACTGGAAGAGGTGACGTGCGGTAAAGCCTTGGAGTACATCAGTCCTCTGGCAGACTTGCAGAATAACATGAAAATCCGCATAGAAGTGGCAGGTAGCATCTTATTCCCGATACTGGGGAGCTGATCTGGTGCGGTAACTGCCACCACAGGACACATCTCCCAAGAGTCACATCTGTCTGTCTCTCATTTTAGGCATCTATAAAGGATTCTGTCTGGATGTCATCAAAAATCGATATGAATGTGAATTGCAGGGTGCAAAGCAACATTTAGAGGTAAAAGCATTCTTCTGCCATCCTTTCCGCCACTTCAACAGGAATCTTTGCCAATACCCTGCGTGCAGGGTCGCCCCAACTCTGCGTCCTGTGACCGAGCTTGGAGAAGGGGACAATGGCTTGAAAGTGCCAGAAGTTGCATTTGTTTTCAAAACTTCGTGCTGCGCAAAAAAAATTGCAACTTTCTCCTACGTATCATTGGGGGACACAGGACGAATGGGTGTTATGCTGCTGCCACCAGGAGGACACTAAGTTAAACACACACAAAAGATTAACTCCTCCCCTGCAGTATACACCCACAGGCTGGACAATCCAGAGCCAGTTCTTACTTAGTGTCTCAGGAGGCACTTGGGTCCTCAGGACCCCACCAATTTTTGTTTTTAACGGAAGGGAGCGACAGGCAAATTTTCAGCTCTGATCTCTCCCGCACCAACAACGGGCAAGTACATGGAGCGTTCCTCCTGTATCCTTTCCCGCGACGATGGATGCCAGCCCTGGCTCACTTTCCAGTGTGGCGACGGTTCCTTAGCGTTCCGATCTCCCTCCCTCCCTGTCAGGCGACCACGGGGACTAATCATCCACCTAAGTTTCCTGGAGCCAGGGCACAGCCGGACAGAATGCCATGGCGTCCGTGCAGCCGCCCACTGCATCACCACTGAACATAGCGGATGTTGCACGGCGGCAGAAGCTCTCCACCCTCTCCCTACTAAGGTGAAGGTGGATGGAGCATCGGCCCCATCGCACAAGGTAAGTGCGGGGGCCGACCAGCTGACAGGGGACCGCCCGTTCAGGGATCCCTTATCCTCTTTCTAATGCGGCGCTGCAGCCGCGGGGCAGCTTTATAATGGAGGCATGGCGGGCAATCCGGCGCTCTGTTAGGGCGGTGGCACAGTTTACCGGCCCTGGGCCGGACTCCAACACGGACAATCAGACTCCCTCCCTCATACAGCAGGATGGCGGTGGCAATGGCAGCGTTCCGACGCGCATAGCAGGGAATCCACCGCCCGCCCACGACACGCCCCCCTCCCTCTCTCTCTCTCTCTCTGGGCGCTTCTCGTTCCCGAGAAGCGCCCTTCTCACATCTCGGCGGCCATCTTGGACCAGGAAGTGCGCTGGCGGCTCTGCAGCACCACAGCGCACAGGACTTCAGGATCTCCCTGCCAAGCACCGCAGAACTTGGTGAGACGCACTCAGTAGGATTGTCTCTTCCCCTGCCAGTACGCTCACTTTATGGCAAAGATGTCACAGTCTAAGCAAAAACGGACTGGAAAGACCCACTCTGTTATTTTTGCCGTGTGCACCTCCTGCAAGGTATCTCTGCCCCGAGGTCACACTACCCCGCTGTGCTCCGCCTGCGAAATGTCTGCGGCACAGGATACTCCGGCCTCTGACCCGGAATGTAGTGAGCCTAGTACCCCCGCATGGGCGTCCTCCCTTGCTCGATCTGTGGCATCCTTGGAAAGGACGATACAGTCCCTCCGTGACCCGTCCCTTACCCAGGGCGCTTCCACGGATGATGTAACGCGGCCTAAAAACCCCTCTCGGCCTAGAGGTCGTACCGTTTCCAGAAGCCCTCTCTCATCTAGAAAGAAGTCCAGGGTAATATCTCCGGTCCGTGATCAGCCCTCCGGCTCAGAGAGCGAAGTCTCTCGTCACTCATCCCCAGCTCATAGCAGGGAATCCTTTCTGGACGACGCATCCAGCGTGTCCTGTTCCCCAGAGTATCGTCACGACCAAGAGACCCTAGATTCTCTCATAGACTCGGTAAGTCAGACGCTACAGTTAGAGGAGGAAACCCCGTCCAAGGCGGTTCATCCCGTGTCATTCGGGCGAACCACAAAGGCTCATAGATTTTTTTCCTACGCATCCTCAATTCAAGGACATTGTCGATCTCCACAGAGTCCGTCCGGATAAACGCTTCTCAGGTCAGAAGGCTATGCAATTGAAGTATCCGTTTGCTCAGGACCTTGCTAAGGAGTGGTCTCAGTCACCCTCCGTGGACCCGCCAGTGTCGCGGCTAGCCACCAAGGCGGTTCTATCCTCCTCCGAGGGCGCGTCCATCAAGCATCCCACTGATGGACAAATTGACCAGATGGCTCGCTCGGCTTTTGAAGCTTCCTCGGCTTCTCTCTTCCCTTCTTTTGCCGCCACATGGGTTGCAAAAACCATGACCCATTGGGCCGAGTCTTTAGCCTCTACAGCACTACACGCCGACTTACCCCCCGAGGTTTCACACCTGGCCACTCAGATTGCCAGAGCGGGGGACTTTGTAGTTTCCGCATCCTTAGACGCGGCCAACTGTGCCTCACAGGCAGCGGCCAATGCTGTCACGATCCGCAGATCCCTTTGGCTCAGGGACTGGAAAGCGGACTCAGGATCCAAAAAATCTCTCACGTCCCTTCCATACCAGGGCGAACGCCTTTTTGGGGACAAACTAGATAAAATAATCGCAGACTCCACAGGGGGAAAGAGCAAATTCCTTCCCCAGCAACGGACCTTTCGCAACCAACAGGGCCGAGGCCGATATTTCCGTTTCGGCTCCAATTGGTCCAATCCTCCCTCCGCGCCACCCGGCGCCGGGAGAGGTCAGCGCAAGGACAGAACCTCCCAGCCATCTTACAAACCTTCTCCCTCTTGGAGAGGCAGACCCAGACAACAGGGGTCCAGGGGGCCCAGACCTAACAGGTCTCCACCTCAATGACTCTTGGCAGACGCCAAAGGACACCGACAGAGTTGGCGGCCGCCTACTCTTCTTTCGGGACGCGTGGCTCTCGGTAGTTCCCGACCGATGGGTCCGCGAACTGGTATCCTTCGGTTACAAGATAGAGTTTGTCTCTCTTCCCCCCCCCCATCTCGTTTCTTCCAGTCCCCTCCTCCCAGAGCAAGGGTCCGTCAGTATTTTCAGGCCATAAGATCGCTATGGGAAGACGGGGTCATCATCCCGGTACCTCAGAACGAGAGGTACCAAGGTTTCTATTCCAATCTTTTCATTGTACCAAAGAAGGACGGCTCAGTACGTCCAATATTGGACCTCAAGCTCCTCAACAAGTACGTCCGTGTACGTCAATTCCGTATGGAGTCCCTCCGCTCGGTAATTGCCTCTCTGGAAGAGGGCGAGTTCCTTGCATCTCTAGATGTTCAAGACGCTTACTTGCACATTCCCATCCTACCGTCTCATCAGCGCTTCCTCCGCTTCGCGGTCCAGGGGCACCATTTTCAGTTTGTCGCCCTACCTTTCGGGCTGGCCACTGCTCCTCGGGTGTTCACCAAGGTCATGGCAGCTGCCGTGGCCATTCTACATGCTCGAGGCATAGTGGTGTTGCCCTACTTGGACGACATCCTCATAAAAGGCCCCTCTTTCCGGTCCTGTTCAGAAGCGGTAGACGTCACTATAAATACCTTTTTGCGCCTGGGCTGGAAAATCAATTTCAAAAAATCTTCCCCAGTCCCGGCCCAAACCATATCCTACCTGGGAATGATCTTAGACTCCTCTCAGGGTCTAGTACTTTTGCCTCCGGAAAAGGTATCCACTCTTCAGAGAGAAGTCCGGAAGCTTACTCAACCTCGCTCTCACTCCCTACGCTTCTCCATGAGGGTACTCGGCAGGATGGTGGCGGCAATGGAGGCAGTGCCCTTTGCGGTTTTTCACCTCCGTCCCTTACAACACGCCATTCTGGCAGTATGGGACAGGAATTCCGCCTCGCTCGACCGCCGTCTCCTTCTCTCTCGCCCAATCAGACAGTCCCTCAGGTGGTGGACCAAGAGGTCCTCCCTGACTCGGGGGAAGTCTTTCCTTCCGGTGCACTGGCTGGTTGTCACAACGGACGCCAGTCTCTTCGGCTGGGGTGCAGTGTTCCAGCGCCACTCGACTCAGGGTCGCTGGTCTCCGCAGGAGTCCCAGCTGCCCATCAATATCCTAGAGATTCGGGCAATCAGACTGGCTCTCCATCATTTTCAGCCGTTCCTCTCCGGCCGTGCGGTCAGAGTCCAGTCCGACAACGCCACTGCGGTAGCCTACATCAACCGCCAAGGGGGCACTCGCAGCAAGGCGGCCATGGTCGAGGTGACGCTAATTCTCCGCTGGGCCGAGACACATCATTCCATACTCTCAGCAGTTTTTATCCCAGGCGTGGAAAACTGGGAAGCGGACTTTCTCAGTCGCCACAGCCTCGATCCCGGAGAGTGGTCTCTCCATCCCGCAATCTTTCACCAGATATGCTCTCGATGGGGGACCCCGGACGTGGACCTAATGGCATCTCGCCTCAATTGCCAGGTTCCCGTCTTCATGGCCAGGTCTCACGACCCCTCAGCCTTCGGAGCCGACGCTCTCGTCCTCTCATGGCAGGGTTTCAGACTCCCATACATCTTTCCCCCAATTCCTCTTCTGACAAAGGTGATCAGGAAGATCAAGGCAGAACGGATCCCAGTACTTCTCATCGCTCCGGACTGGCCGCGCAGGACATGGTATGCCGAGATGGTTCAACTGGTCTCAGACGTACCTTGGAGGCTGCCGAGTCGCGCAGACCTCCTGTCTCAAGGGCCCATTTACCACCCGAACTCAGAGGCCCTGTGTTTAACGGTGTGGCCGTTGAGTCCTGGGTACTGAGGCAGAAGGGGTTGCCCCAGACGGTGATATCTACCATGCTCCGCGCACGCAAGCCTTCTTCTATGCGCATCTACCACCGCGCCTGGAAGGCATACTTCGCCTGGTGCAGGAAGCGGGGACGTTTCCCCCTCCGTTTTTCTATCCCTCACATTTTGGAATTCCTCCAATCAGGCGTAGACTTGGGTCTTGCTCTCAGCTCTCTTAAGGGCCAAATTTCTGCTCGCTCGGTTCTTTTTCAGAGAAAGATTGCAAACAGATTGCAGGTCAGGACCTTCATCCAGGGTGTTTCTCATATGGCTCCGCCTTACAAGATGCCCTTGGAACCATGGGACCTGAACCTAGTTCTCTGTGCTCTTCAAGAGCCCCCCTTTGAGCCCTTGCATGAAGTGTCTTTGCTGTTCTTGTCTTGGAAGATTGCCTTCCTCGTGGCTGTCACGTCTATTAGACGTGTCTCTGAGCTGGCAGCTCTGTCGTGCCGACCTCCTTTCCTCGTGTTCCACCAGGACAAGGTGGTTCTGCGGACATGTCCGACTTTTCTTCCGAAGGTCGTTTCCTCCTTCCATCTTAATGAGGAGATTGTCCTTCCCTCACTGTGCCCTGCTCCTTCCCACCGCACGGAAAGGGCGCTCCACACTCTGGACTTAGTGAGGGGTCTCAGACGTTACGTCTCCAGGACTGCGTCTCTCCGTAGGTCAGACGCCTTGTTCGTTCTTCCGAAGGGGCCACGGAAGGGACTACCCGCTTCCAAGGCCTCCATTGCCAAGTGGATTCGTTCCGCCATCCAAGAGTCCTACCGTGTCAAGGGTCACGCCGCACCTCCGGGGATCAAGGCTCATTCTACCCGGTCAGTCGGCGCGTCCTGGGCCATCCGGCACCAGGCATCGGCAGCACAGGTCTGCAAGGCTGCTACATGGTCCAGTCTACATACGTTCACGAAGCACTACCAGGTGCACTTTCAGGCTTCGGCAGACGCTTCCGTCGGTAGGCGAATCCTACAAGCGGCTGTGTCTCATCTGTAGTTTGTAGGCTCGCTCAGCATTTATAACTTCTGGTGACCCACCCAGGGACTGCTTTGGGACGTCCCATTCGTCCTGTGTCCCCCAATGATACGTAGGAGAAAAGGAGATTTTTGTGTACTCACCGTAAAATCTTTTTCTCCGAGTCATCATTGGGGGACACAGCACCCTCCCTGTTAGCCTAGTTGGCTCAATTGTTCTTTTCAGTCTGTGTTTTGACTATGACATGTTTTCTGTTTGTTAACTGGCTTCTACTGCTTTGTTACCGAACTGGCTCTGGATTGTCCAGCCTGTGGGTGTATACTGCAGGGGAGGAGTTAATCTTTTGTGTGTGTTTAACTTAGTGTCCTCCTGGTGGCAGCAGCATAACACCCATTCGTCCTGTGTCCCCCAATGATGACTCGGAGAAAAAGATTTTACGGTGAGTACACAAAAATCTCCTTTTTCTTTTTTTTTTACGAGCAGTGTAGCAAGAATGGGTGTGGTTCAAACAAAGTCTTTAAAATGCTGGCGGATCCACTGTGTTTCTCAAAGTGAAGACTCTCCAGGAAATCACAAGTGGTCTTTTTTTTTTTTTTCCTGAAGTGTGCGTTGTGTGTTTTGTTTTTTTTTTCTTAACCCCTTCCCGACCTTTGACGCCACGTAGGCGTCATGAAAGTCGGTGCCAATCCGACCTGTGACGCCTATGTGGCGTCATGGAGGGATCGCGTCCCTCCATATCGGGTGAAAGGGTTAACTCCAATTTCACCCGATCTGCAGGGACAGGGGGAGTGGTACTTCAGCCCAGGGGGGGTGGCTTCATCTCCCCCCGTGGCTACGATCGTCGCTCTGATTGGCTGTTTCACTTTCAACAGCCAATCAGAGCGATTTGTAATATTTCACCTATGAAAATGGTGAAATATTACAATCCAGCCATGCTGCAATATCGGCCATGGCTGGAAACCCTGATCTGCCCCCCCACCGCCACCGATCTGCTCCCCAGTCCTCCTTTCTGCCCCGTACTGTGGTCCGCTCCCCTGTCCTCCTGTCCGCTCCCCCAGTGCTCTAATTTACCCCCTCCCCCCCCCCCCCCCCCCCCCCCCCGTGCTCCGATCTCTCCCCCCCTCATACTTACCGAGCCTCGCGGTGTCCGTCCGTCTTCTTCATGGGCGCCGCCATCTTCCAAAATGGCGGGCGCATGCGCAGTGTGCCCGCCGAATCGGCCGGTAGATTCGTTCCAGGTAGGTTTTATCACAGTGATCAAAATGTATCACATTGATCAAAATAAAAAAAATAGTAAATGAACCCCCCCCCCCCCCTTTATCACCCCCATAGGTAGGGACAATAATAAAATAAAGAAAATATATATTTTTTTTTCTTCCCCCACTAGGGTTAGGGGTAGGGTTAGATTAGGCTATGTGCACACATGGTGCGGATTTGGCTGCGGATCTGCAGCCGATTGGCCGCTGCGGATTCGTAGCAGTTTTCCATCAGGTTTACAGTACCATGTAAACCTATGGAAAACCAAATCCGCTGTGCCCATGGTGTGGAAAATACCGCGCGGAAACGCTGTGCTGTATTTTCCGCAGCATGTCAATTTTGTGCGGATTCCGTTTTACACCTGTTCCTCAATAGGAATCCGCAGGTGAAATCCGCACAAAAAAACACTGGAAATCTGCGGTAAATCCGCAGGTAAAACGCAGTGCCTTTTACCTGCGGATTTTTCAAAAATGGTGCGGAAAAATCTCACACGAATCCGCAATGTGGGCACATAGCCTTAGGGTTAGGGTTGGAATTAGGGCTAGGGTTGGAAATAGGGTTAAGATTAGGCTTGTGGTTAAGGTTATGGTTGGGGTTAGGGTTGGGATTAGGGTTAGGGGTGTGTTGGGGTTAGGGTTGTGGTTAGGGGTGTGTTGGGGTTAGGGTTATATCTAGAGTTGGGATTGGGGTTTGGGGTGTGTTGGGGTTAGTGTTGGAGTTAGAATTGAGGGGTTTCCACTGTTTAGGCACATCAGGGGTCTCCAAACTCAACATGGCGCCACCATTGATTCCAGCCAATCTTGCGTTCAAAAAGTCAAATGGTGCTCCCTCCCTTCCGAGCCCGGACGTGCGTCCAAACAGTGGTTTACCCCCACATATGGGGTACCAGCGTACTCAGGACAAACTGGGCAACAACTGTTGGGGTCCAATTTCTCATGTTACCCTTGCGAAAATAAAAAATTGCTTGCTAAAACATAATTTTAGAGGAATGAAAAATTATTTTTTATTTTCACGGCTCTGCGTTCTAAACTTCTGTGAAGCACTTGGGGGTTCAAAGTGCTCACCACACATCTAGATAATTTCCTTGGGGGAGTCTAGTTTCCAAAATGTGGTCACTTGTGGGGGGTTTCTACTGTTTAGGCACATCAGGGGCTCTGCAAATGCAACGTGACGCCCGCAGACCATTCCATCAAATTCTGCATTCCAAAACGTCACTACTTCCCTTCCGAGCCCCGACGTGTGCCCAAACAGTGGTTCCCCCCCCACATATGGGGTATCAGCGTACTCAGGAGAAACTGGACGTCAACTTTTCGGGTCCAATTTCTCCTGTTACTCTTGTGAAAATAAAAAATTGCGGGCTAAAAAATAATTTTTGAGGAAAGAAAAATTATTTTTTATTTTCACGGCTCTGCGTTATAAACTTCTGTGAAGCACTTGGGGGTTCAAAGTGGTCACCGCACATCTAGATTAGTTCCATGGGAGGTCTAGTTTCCAAAATGGGGGTCACATGTCAGGGAGCTCCAATGTTTAGGCACACAAGGGCTCTCCAAACGCGACATGGTGTCCGCTAACGATTGGAGCTAATTTTTAATTCAAAAAGTCAAATGGCGCTCCTTCCCTTCCGAGCCCTGCCGTGTGCCCAAACAGTGGTTTACCCCCACATGTGAGATATCGGTGTACTCAGGAGAAATTGCCAAATAAGTTTTAGGATCCAATTTATCCTGTTGCCCATGTGGAAATGAACAAATCGAGGCTAAAAGAAATTTTTTGTGAAGAAAAAAAAAAAAAGTACTTTTTCATTTTTACGGATCAATTTGTGAAGCACCTGGGGGTTCAAAGTGCTCACTATGCATCTAGATAAGTTCCTTGGGGGGTCTAGTTTCCAAAATGGGGTCACTTGTGGGGGAGCTCCAATGTTTAGGCACACAGGAGCTCTCCAAACGCGACATGGTGTCCGCTAAAGATTGGAACCAATTTTTCATTGAAATAGTCAAATGGCGCTCCTTCCCTTCTGAGCCCTGTTGTGCGCCCAAACAGTGGTCCAACCTCCACATATGGGGTATCGGCGTACTCAGGACAAATTGTACAATAACTTTTGGGGTCCAGTTTCTCTTTTTACCCTTGGGAAAATAAAAAAATGTTGCTAAAAGATCATTTTTGTGACTAAAAAGTTAAATGTTCATTTTTTTCCTTCCATGTTGCTTCTGCTGCTGTGAAGCACCTGAAGGGTTAATAAACTTCTTGAATGTGGTTTTGAGCACCTTGAGGGGTGCAGTTTTTAGAATGGTGTCATTTTGGGTATTTTCAGCCATACAGACCCCTCAAACTGACTTCAAATGTGAGGTGGTCCCTAAAAAAAAATGGTTTTGTAAATTTCGTTGTAAAAATGAGAAATTGCTGGTCAAATTTTAACCCTTATAACTTCCTAGCAAAAAAAAAATTTTGCTTCAAAAATTGTGCTGATCTAAAGTAGACATGTGGGTAATGTTATGTTAACTATTTTGTTTGTGTCACATAACGCTCTCGTTTAACAGAATAAAAATTCAAAATATGAAAATTGCGAAAATTTTCTAAATTTTAGCCAAATTTCCATTTTTTTTCACAAATAATTTTTGCTTTATCGACCTAAATTTACCACTAACATGAAGCCCAATATGTCACGAAAAAACAATCTCAGAACCGCTAGGATCCGTTGAAGCGTTCCTGAGTTATTACCTCATAAAGGGACACTGGTCAGAATTGCAAAAAACGGCCAGGTCATTAAGGTCAAAATAGGCTGGGTCATGAAGGGGTTAATATCTTCCGGCTGACAAACGGAAGAACGGTCAGGTCACGTTCAGCCACTTCATGGCTTTCGCATCTTGAAGAGTTTGAGGTGACCAAAGACTGAACAATAGGTACAAGTAACTCTGACTTTACTGTGCATTAGGTTCCTTCTCTGTAGAGAGTTTTGTGCATATGCTAGTGATGAGCGAGTGTGCTGGGATAAAGTGTTATCTGAGCATGCTCGGGTGCTAACAGTGACTTTGTTGTTCTCAAATATGTTCGAGTCCCCAAGGCTGCATGTCTCACGGCTGTTCAACAGTTTAACATGTGTGGATTGTCTAACAGGAAATCGCTGCATCTGTTGCGGCTTTTGAACAGCCCCAAGACATGCAGCCGCGGCGACGAATGTTATTTTCAAGCACACCGAAGTCACTTGGTTAGCAACAGAGCATGCTCAGATAACACTTTATCCTAGCAAGTCCGCTCATCACTAGCACATATCCTCAGGATCTAATTAATTTTCTTCCTCTATTGTTTTGTTCAATTTGAGTTGAAGGGAATCTGTCAGTAGGTTCAACCCTACTAAGCCCTCTATATGGGCACTTGGTCATAGGCAGCTGAATTCAATGATACATTGAGATATGCAATCTGATGTCGTCTTCTAGAGAAATTCATGTTTTTATTATGTAAATGAGCGGTCAAGATCTATGGGCTGGACATAGGTCTCCCTGAGAATCTGCCTCCAGAGCTTATTGTAAATAAGAGGCAGTGTGAGACATGTAATGGCCGTTCTCTGCTCTCCTGATCTCACTGCAGAGCTGTGTGTGATATAACTTACACATCTGCAGGTTCCTCTCGGTGCTTCCAGCTCACAGGCAGACAGGGTTACAATACAGCAGAGCTGTGACTGCTAACGTGTTTGTTATGAGATGGAGTTCAGTTCTCCTGTTCTGTTTGTCTTACTTTTTCGCAGTGGCAACTCTTTATTTATAATAATCTCTGGAGGCAGATTCTCCGGGAGATCTATGTCCAGCCCAGAGATCTTAACAGTTCATTTACATAACGGAAAAACGTGGATTTCTCTAGAATAAGACATTGGATCTCAGATATTAAGGTATTATTCATCTTCCTATGACCTACATGCCCAAGTAGATGGCTTAGGAGGGTTGATCCTACTGACAGATTCACTTTAAAGGGAACCTGACCGATGATTCTTGCTGCCCGAACTCCTCTGTTATTGCATACTTGCAGACAAGAAAAATGTGACTTCTCTCCACCCTTGTCCCCTAAATTGGTGTGTTTCTTTAGACCAGGGGTGGGGGACCTCAGGGCCATTTATGGCCCTCGTTGACCTCTTATCAGGCCCCCCAAGCACATTCTCAGGGACCGCATTCTTGGGCAGAGAGGTGTATTTTGATTACAACCAGTTCATTAATTTCTTCTTGCTCTGTTAGCACACACAGATGCTGTGTTCACTACTGAACACTGAAGGGCATGCAATGAAGGATTACGTCCTAAAACCAGTGCCAGTCAGGATGTACTTTGTGGGCCGAGTTTGTTCGGCCCCCTAAGGATGGTATAAATATCCAAATGGCCCTTGGCAGAAAAAAGAATCCCCACCCCTGCTTTAGACAAACAGGTGCTTCTCACAAAATTAGAATATAATCAAAAAGTTAATTTATTTCAGTTCTTCAATATAAAAAGTGAAACTCGTATATTATATAGCCTCATTACAAACAGTGATCTATTTCACGGGTTTTATTTCTGTTAATGTTGATGATTATAGACATCTGTCAAGTCAGAATTCTTCCCCATGATTGTGGAGCTACTGAAACAGACTAAGGGTATGTTTCCACGGTCAGGAAACGCTGCTTGTTTGACGCTGCGCAGAGCTGCAGCGTCAAACAAGCAGCGTCCAGATGTTCCAGCATAGTGGAGGGGATTTTATGAAATCCCGTCTCCACTATGCGTGGAAACCTGCACGCGGCGGCCCTGCGACTACGGACATGCTGCGCGTCTTTTCAGATCGCAGCATGTCCATACACCTTGCGGGGACGCAGCGTCCCCGCAAGGCATATCACAGGGCGCTATGGGAGCGAGCGATCATCCCGGATGTGAAGAGTTAACACATCCGGCATGATCGCGTCCCAGAAAGGGGGCGGGGCTTAGCGCCGAGCGGCTTCGCCGCTGCGGCGATACCGCCGGCCATCCTGAACGTGGAGACATAGCCTAAGGGACCTTTGTAAACACTTAGGAAGCCTTTGCAGGTGTTTTTTGTCAATTATTCTAATTTACTGAGATAATGACTTTTGGGTTTTCAAGCCTGTAAGCCATAATCATCAACATTTACAGAAATAAACACTGGAAATAGATTACTCTGTTTGTAATAACTCTATATAATGAGTTTCCCATTTTATATTGAAGAACTAAAATAAATTAACTTTTTGATGATATTCTAATTTACTGAGAAGCCTGTACATGGGGCGAGTCTCATGGGGTGAGAAGCAGTTGGGGATCTTCCTCTTGGACAAGTAATCCTAATCACATCATCCACACCTCCGTTTACAAATGTATATTTTCTCTCGATGTGGCTGCAGTAACAGAGCCAGTCTTGAGTTTTGAAGCCAGTGGTTGGGCGGTATGAATCGGCTAACCGCATTCCTTGTAAAGAAAGCACCTGCTAAGCTATAAATGCAGAAGATCACTGACGCTGATGGGTTAGGCCAGTAGATGACTTGGGAAACCCTTCTAGGACCTGCTAGAATATTGCAATTAATTAGATATTAAAACCTTTTATTACTAGAATATCATATTCGCTCTTGTTAGATCGTTCATTTACACGTGTATTATATTGTGTTTGCAGAGTGAGAAGATTCTCCTGTTCGATAACATGCAGTGCGAGCTTCTTGAGCGGATCCAGAGGCTGGAGGAAGATCGGCAGAGCATCGACATTTCATCCGGTATGAAATCGCATCGGAGTATATTGTTGAATGCTGCCTTATATTCTACACTGATTTTTAGATACACTAGTGCTTACTTATACAGTTCCCACTCTGGAGGAATCGGGAAGGGAATGTATTATAATTAGTGATGCGCGCGAACGTGCTGGGATAAGGTGTTATCTGAGCATGCTTGGGTGCTAAGTGTCATCAGTGTTCTCGAAAAATATTTGCACGTCTCCTGGCTGTTCGACAGGCAACACATACCTGTTTATTAGGTAATCCCTGCATGTGTTGCGGCTCTCGAACAGCCGAGACACGCAGCTGCAGGGACTCAAACGTATTATTCGAGCACGCCGAAAACACTGGGTTAGCACCCGAGCATGCTCAGATAACACCTACTCACAGACATTCGGCAATCTCTAGATATAATGCTCTTTTGCATGGAGAATGCCTGCTTGTGCCAGAAGATTTTTCCATTGATATATGCTGACTGTTAGGGTATGTGCACTCGTCAGGATTTCTTGCAGAAATTTCCTGAAGAAAACCGGAAATTTTCTGCAAGAAATCCGCATTTATTTATTTTTTGCGTTTTTTTCCCCGTTTTTTCTCGGGTTTTTTTTAGCATTTTGCAAGCGTAATTAGCTTGCAGAATGCTAAAGTTTTCCAAGCGATCTGTAGCATCGCTTGGAAAACTGATTGACAGGTTGGTCACACTTGTCAAACAGTGTTTGACAAGTGTGACCAACTTTTTACTATAGATGCAGCCTATGTAGCATCAATAGTAAAAGAATGTTTAAAAATATTTTAAAAAAATTAAAAAAATGGTTATACTCACCTGCAGACAGCCGATCTCCTCAGCGGCTTCCGTTCCTATAGATGGTGTGTGTGTGCAGGACCTTCGATGACGTCGCGGTCACGTGACCGCGACGTCATCGCAGGTCCTTCACACACACCATCTACAGGAACGGAAGCGGCAGCATGCACCGCTGAGAGGCGGGAAGACTCCGGGGGCCATCGAAGGTGAGTATGACTATTTTTTATTTTAATTCTTTTTTTTTTTTTTATACCAATTATATGGTGCCCAGTCCGTGGAGGAGAGTCTCCTCTCCTCCACCCTGGGTACCAACCGCACATGATCTGCTTACTTCCCGCATGGTGGGCATAGCCACATGCAGAAAGTAAGCAGATCAATGCATTCCTAGTTGTGCGGAATCCCCGCAATTCCGCGAATTTAATGAACATGTTGCTTTTTTTTCCGCGATGCGATTTTTTTCGCGGAAAAAAATGCAACATTTGCACAAGAAATGCGGAATACACTGAACATAATGGGAGGCATATGTAAGCGTGTTTTTTCGCGTATTTATCACGTTTTTATAGCGAAAAAACGCGAAAAATACTGAACGTGTGCACATGGCCTTAGCGTTTCAATAGTTGAACAGTAAGAAAAACTGGGAGAAAATTGTATCAGGAAATGAGCTAAAGGGGTTCCCACACTACGGGGTGGCACACGGGTCCCATAGCCTTTACCCTGAATAAACAGCAGCCTGCCTAGCATGTTTTTCGTTTATTAGAGTGGTGGGATGAAGAGTTGAGGTCAAAACGAAGCCGCAGAAAATGGGATCCGTTTCGGTCGGAGAAGAAGAGGAAGGTCCCATTGGTTTCTGGTATCCTTTATTTAATATTCTGTATGTTGGAAGTTGAAGAAGGACATATATCCATATCGACAGATCATTCCTTCTGTGCCTGATCACTGCTTTCAGCAGTGAAGCCGGTATAGTTGGTAGAAGACTCCTGGTTCCAGTGATTGGCTGCAGCTGTTAAAGTTACAGATATTTCTATTTCCATTTATTAGGACTTGTATAAAAGCTCTGCTATCGTCACTGTTATTTCTGATCTCAATGTAAAGATGAAGTTCTCCTTGACTACTACACTAGGTCCTTATATTGTATACATGCTGCGGGATTTGGATATCCTGGAGGACTGGACGGCGATCAAGAAGGTAACTGCTCTGTTCTGTAATCTGTATAGGTGCAGGGAATATCGCTGCACAGAACACTCATCTGTGCAAATGCGAGAACCCTTTGTATTATAGAACTGCTCATATATTTTGCTGGGAACTAAGTGGATCCATGGAAGGTCAGGTTAGGCCAAACTTGAGTACAAAGTTTGTTTTGGGTACCAGAACTTGACCCCGGATCTGAACCCAAACTTTGGTGCTTTTAAAATGGCGGTCAAATGGTTATAGTTAGAGCTAGGGGGCTGCAAAATGGGGGTAATAGCAGGACAATTGCCCTGCAAACAGATGTGGATAGGGAAATTACCTTAAAAGGGGGTTTTCTCCTACGCCTCATTGGGGGACACAGGACCATGGGTATTATGCTGCTTGCCACTAGGAGGACACTAAGTAAACACAAAGAGTTAACTCCTCCTCTGCAGTATACACCCCTTGACTGGCCAGTAACGACCCAGTTCTTGCTTAGTGTCTGTAGGAGGCACTTGGGTCTGTTCTCAGACCCCAACGTTTTTTATTTTATTTTTATTACTCTGTCGCCTCATTGGGGGACACAGGACCATGGGTGTTATGCTGCTGTCCACTAGGAGGCGACACTATGCATAATCTGAAAAAGATTAACCTCCTCTGCAAACCCCCTCGATCTCTCCGGTTTGCCATGAGAGTCCTCGGCAGGATGGGGGCAGCAATAGAAGCGGTCCCATTTGGCCCAGTTTCACCTCAGGCCTCTCCAACTAGCCATTTCAAAGTCCTGGGACAGGAATCATTTTTCCTCTCGACAGGGAATTCCAGCTAATGGCATCAACCAGGAGGTCCCTGCACTGGTTGCTCAAGCCAACCTCGCTAGCAAAGGGGAAATCCTTTCTCACAGGTCAATGGAAGGTTCTGACCACCAATGCGAGCCTGACGGGTTGGGGTGCAGTGCACCAACACCACAGGGCAAGTGGTCCCCAGTGGAAGCGACCATGCCCATCAACATCCTGGAAATTCGTGCCATCCTCCTGGCATTGAGGGCCTTCCATCACTTAGCTGGCAGCCTCTCACATCAGAATACAATCGGACAATGCCACAACTGTGGCATATGTGAATCACCAAGGGGAGACCTGCAGTACCCAGGCGATGCGAGAAGTGTCACACATCCTCCTCTGGGTGGAGGACACAGGCTCGGTTCTCTCGGCGGTCCACATTCCGGGTGTGGACAACTGGGAAGCAGACTTCCTCAGACGGCAAGGAATAGATTCGGGAGAGTGGTCTCTCCATCCCGAAATTTTTCGCCAGATCTGCCATTGCTGGGGGACCCCAGATGTGGACCTAATGGCATCCCACTTCAATGCCAAGGTCTCCAACTTCATGGCCAGAGCACACGATCCGCGGACGCTCTGGTTCAGGACTGGACCCAGTTCCAGCTTCTGTACATTTTTCCACCTCTCCCCCTGTTATCCAGAGTGGTGAGGAAGATCAAGCAAGATGGAGTTCCAACCATCTTAATCGCACCGGTCTGGCCCAGACGTACGTGGTACGCCGACGTCGTACAACTTTCAGCAGACGCCCCCTGGCGCCTCCCTCCCTGATCTTCTATCACAAGGCCCGTTCTACCACCAGAACTCAGGGGCTCTCAATTTGACGGCGTGGCCCTTGAGACCTGGGTTCTAACCCAGGCAGGGCTCTCGATGGACGTCATTAGGACCATGATCAGGGCACGGAAGCCAGCCTCTGCCAAGATGTATGACCGTACCTGGAAAGTTCTCTTTACCTAGTGCGAATATCGCGGCCAGACCCCATTCACTTCTTCCCTCCCTAAACTACCTGGTTTTTCTCCTACGCCTCATTGGGGGACACAGACCGTGGGTGTTATGCTGCTTGCCACTAGGAGGACACTAAGTGATACAAAGAAAGTTAGCTCCTCCCCTGCAGTATACACCCTCCTGCTGGCCCTCAGCTAACCAGTTCTTGCTTAGTGTCTGTAGGAGGCACTTGGGTCTGTTTTCAGACCCCAACTTTCTTATTTTAATTTTAATTTTTATTTTTCTGTACATTTTTATTTTTTATTCAACGGAGTGAAGGGGGCGACGGATCCTTTTTTATGGGACCCGCTCTCCCCCGAACCAGCAACAGGCGAGCACGGCGAGTATACCTCCCCGTCCCTCTCCTGCGACGTTGGAGCACGCCAATTTTTACTGGGGCAA
Source organism: Ranitomeya variabilis (assembly GCF_051348905.1). NCBI lineage: Eukaryota > Metazoa > Chordata > Amphibia > Anura > Dendrobatidae > Ranitomeya > Ranitomeya variabilis. The sequence continues at coordinate 460,070,762 of NC_135233.1, forward strand.
CGGGTTTCCATCTTTGGTCCCGATTTCCCTTCCCCCTGCAAGACGGCGAGCACATAGAGCCTGGCTCTCATGTCCCTCTCCGGGGGCCCGACATACAAGGCCCACATTACATGGCGTTGCATACTTGCGGCAGAGCCCAAAAGGAGCGCGCAGGTACAGGGGGACCTGCATTACAGGACCGTGAGTATATCAGGAGTTCCCCTCCTGCGCTCCAGATCGCTTTGCGGCCGCGCCGCCGCACACCGCCGGGCAGGCCGGAAATTTAGTCCCCGGCTTTTCAGCCGGAGTAGGCCGCAGTGGCCTCTAGGGGCAGGCGCCGGCGATACTTGCGGCAGAGCCCCTGGAGAGAGATGCCGGCGGTCGGGAAACTGCGGTGGTTAGCGTCGCTCCGTTGTGGCCGCCGCGCATCGCCAGGCAGGCCGAAAATTTAGTCCCCGGCTTCAGCTGGAGTAGGCCGCAGTGGGCAGATCCCTCCCACGGCCGTAACCCCGCCCCCTATATCGGCGCTTCTCGTCGGAGACGAGAGGCGCCCTGCAGATCTCGGGGGCCATTCTTCCTCACGCTGACTGCGTGGAAGATGCGGTCCTGGGGGTGCCACGGGCCGGTACGCCAGCGGCAATCATTCGGCGCGCGGCGCGCCGACGCGCTCCACCGGCAGGCTCCATAACTTTAGTTCCCGGTTTTTTCAGCCGGACTAGGCCGCAGTTGAAATCCACCTTCAGGGGCGAAGGTGCCTTCATGGTCCCGATGGGCTGAACTTCATGGATGTTCAGAAGCCCCCCTCCATGGTCCGGGCAGCCCCCACTATCCCACCACTGTGAAAGCGGATGGCACAAGGAGGCGGACGGTTCCTCTCCACCTCCCTAACAAAGGGATGATGGATTGAGGTTTATCTCTCTATCCCTGCACCGTCCAGGCTGCAATACCCGACATCCGCGGCGGCTCCATGCCGGGACGCGCACCGTTGGTAAGTGGATCCTGCCAGCAATGGGCTTCTGCAGCGGGATATTAACAGGCAGTCTCAGACTTCCCTGTGGCCACCTCACTGAGGTAACGCTCCAGCCGGCTAACAAATTTAGCTCCCGGCTTCGGCCGATGTGTAGTCCCAGAAGCGCACTGTGTCGCCTCAAGGCGGCTTAGCCTTTTTTCCTGGCGCGTAGCGCCTGACGCGGAAGCGCTCAATTTTCTCGAGCAACGGGTGACCACCCCTTACTTCTACGCTGACGCCGGCTGCAGAAATTTACGCCCCAGCTGGGGCCTATTCATGGAAGTTTCGAGGCTCCGCCCACGTCGTGCCTGTAGCTCCGTCCCCTGAATTGGCGCTTCTCGCTCGCTGCGAGATTTTACCTAAACCCGCATGACCAGTATTCCTGGTCTTAAAGTCACACGACCAGTATTCTCTGGTCTTAAAGGCACGTGACCAGTATTCCCTGGTCTTAAAGGCACGTGACCAGTATTCCCTGGTCTTAAAGGCACGTGACCAGTATTTCCTGGTCTTAAAGGCACGTGACCAGTATCCCCTGGTCTTAAAGGCACGTGACCAGTATTCCCTGGTCTTAAGGGCGCGTGACCAGTATTCCCTGGTCTTAAGGGCGCGTGACCAGAATTCCCGGGTATTAAAGACACGGGACCAGTAAGTATCCCCGGGTCTTAAACGCACACGTCCAGCATTCCCTGGTCTTAAAGGCACACGTCCAGTATTCCCTGGGCTTAAAGGCGCACGACCAGTATTCCCTGGTCTTAAAGGCGCACGACCAGTATTCCCTGGTCTTAAAGGCACACGACCAGTATTCCCTGGTCTTAAAGGCACACGACCAGTATTCCCTGGTCTTAAAGGCACACGACCAGTATTCCCCTGGTCTTAAAGGCACACGACCAGTTTTCCCTGGTCTTAAAGGCACACGACCAGTATTCCCTGGTCTTGAGGGCACCATGACCAATCCGAAACTGGTCATAAATAAGGAGCCCTCTGCCGCTGATCCCAGTTTATCCCAGTGTCACTAGTTCCCTCAGCCTAAACTCCCTCGTAGAGCTTTTGCCATCCAGTCCGGATATGCGATTCACTGGACAGAAGCCTCTACGTGGGACGCTATGCCTGGTCTGATTTTTAAGGGCGACAGGCACTTTAAAGGGCGCCGGTCTCCCCACATCATCAACACACGGGCACTCGAAGGTCCAGGCCTAACGCCAGACAACCTGTCCTGTCCACCCGGAGACCTGCACTCTGTGGATGTACAGAGGCATCTTTTTTTCGGGCGTCTGAGCACCCCCTCTGCATCACCTACTATTTAACAGAAGATGCAAGTAGGCGAATTTCCCTCTCCACTTCTTTGTTAAGAGGATGGTGGATCGAGGCTCCTAATTTTTAACTCTGCAATGACCTGCTGGAAGCAGCAGTGCATTCTGCCACTCGGCAGATTAACCGGGTACAATCTCCTGTGGTTTACCTACCAGTATCCCTGCCCGATATGTCCTCAATTAAAAATGCCACGATCTGTCAAATAGCAAATCTGGTTTGTTCCGTTTGGCAGCTACGGGTCCAGCCCTTTAACCTCCCTATCCGCCGCATGGATTGCTAGAGCAACGGTCTCCTGCTTGGAGTCCTTAACTACTTTGATTCACACCAGTATCCCTTTCCCAGTTCAGCTGGTCAATCATATTTTTGAGCGGGAGACTACGAAGAATCGTACGTTCCCGCAGCCCCGACCAACAGTGAAAGGGTTGTCCAGGACGGTCTAGATCTAAGGGATCTTCGTTCCTAAAAGGGGAACGAGAAGTAGGACCGATCCCGGACCTCAAACTTCTAATAATCTTTTCACAAGGTTCTTCTTCTTCTTCTAATGAAGTCTCATCCGCTCAGCCATTACTTCGACAAGAAAGGTGCAGTTTCTGGCATCCATCGACATTCGGGATGCCTAACCTCTTCAAAAATTCCTTTGCTTTTCCATTCGTGAACAGCATTTAAGTCACGACCTTGTCCTTCGGCCTTGCTACCGCACCCAGGGTGTTCGCAAGGGTCATGGCGGCTGTCGTCTTGCACCTAGAGGCGTGGTCGTCCTACTTGACCAACTGTTTACCCACCCTTGCAGGACTACGCTAAGTCGTCTATATCACTTGCGATACCATCTCACCTGGGCTGGTGGCTGACTTAGACAACTCCTCATTTCCAGCCCAGCAGATATCCTTTTTGAGGATGATCCAGTATTCTTCCAGAAGGGTGGTAAATCTCCCTCCAGACAAGGTCATGGTTTTTCAACAGGGAGCTCGCGCTCTTGCTCACTCATCCCCTCATTTCATTCGATTTGCTGGGAGGGTTCCAAAAAAAAAAAAAAAAAGCGGAGACGACAATGGAAGCAGTTTCCTTTGCTCCGTTAGTTTTCAGCAAGTCAAGCAGCTTTTCAGACGATAGTCTCTGAGCTCCTTCTTCATCCGGAGTTTTTTTCTCCCGGTTCCATGGTTACTAGTAACTTCCAATGCCAGTCCTCTTCTCCCGATCATTGCTCTGGAGATCTCAAGGGTAGTCCTATAGTAGGTCCACTCCTTATGGCGGGTCAACCCATCCGAATTCAATTGGACAACGCTACGGCTGTGTCATACGTCAATCATCTAGCGAGTACCACGTTCAAGCACCATGGCCAAAGTACCTCACATGGGCCGAGATCTATCACTCGGTGATCTTGGCAATACATATCCCAGGAGTAGAACTCTGGGCTGAGAACATATTTAGCCGTCAGGGTTTCACCTCAAGTGAGTGGGAACTTCACCGGAAGTATTCCATCAGACCCGCCTTCACTGGAGCTCTACAGTTGTAGCTCGGATGACGTCCTGACTGATCGCCTGTGTACTGGAGTTTGTTGTTCGCTCTCGAGATCCAGGGGCCTTCGCACTGCATGCTCCGGTTATTCCGTGGTACCAGTTTCCACTTCCGAAAGCTTTTCAGAAGCAGAAAGGGCCCCGGTGATCCTCGGAAATCCGCACTGACCACGTCAGTTCGCTTGCGGAGCTGGTAGCTTTCTGTCTTTCTGCAACAAAACTGCAAGTGGGGACCACCTCGCAGGATGTTTTTCACATGTACTTCTTCCCTATTGCGTACCGTTAGATCATTGGGATCTATTCTGTTAGGGAAGGTTGCCCCCTTTTCTCTCGGCGATATCCTCATCCTGACGAGTCTTCGGTGTTAACGGGTCTTTTCAGACTTTTTTTTTTTTTTTTTTCTCTTATTCCTTCAAGGCAAGGTTGTCCTCAAGCCTTCCCTGTCCCTAGTTAGCAAGGTGGTATTGTATTACTACTGTCATGAGGGCATAGTTCTTCCCTCATCTCTTTTGGCACCACTCCACAAAATGGAATGAGGTTCCCATATTCCGGACAGAGCAAGTGCTCTGAGTAGGTATGTCTTGAGGACAGCGTCCTTCCGAAGGTTGGACACTGTATCTTGGGTTTCCTACCGGTAAGAGGAAGGCTTCCTGACTTTTACAGGAAGGGTTTGACCGTCTCCATCGGCCATTTAGCCTGGTGTAATATTTCACCATCCAGGAGTCCTTCCGTGTTAGATGACAGCCTATCTTCCCGTCTATCGTGGGTTCCAGGCACCAGGCGTCAACAAGACACGCCTGCAAGCTTGCGGATTCGTCGAGTCCGCATGCATTCTTGAAGCATTATAATTCCCAGACTTCCACAGATGTGACTCTGGGCAGGCGGACTCTGCAGGCCACGGTGGCGCACTTGTAAGTAGCAGTTACACAGAGCCTGATTGGACGTTGTCCCCACCCAGGGACTGCTTTGGTACGTCCCACGGTCTGTGTCCCCCAATGAGGCGTAGGAGAAAAGGAGATTTTTGTTTACTTACCGTAAAATCTTTTTCTCCGAGCCATTCATTGGGGGACACAGCTCCCACCCTAGTATTGGCTTACGCTTGTTTTTATAGTCCGATATGCTATACTCTCATATATAATATGACATGCTGTGAGCTAATATGTTGTTACTGATCTCCTACTGCTTTTTGCACCGAACTGGTTAGCTGAGGGCCAGCAGGAGGGTGTATACTGCAGGGGAGGAGCTAACTTTCTTTGTATCACTTAGTGTCCTCCTAGTGGCAAGCAGCATAACACCCATGGTCTGTGTCCCCCAATGAATGGCTCGGAGAAAAAGATTTTACGGTAAGTAAACAAAAATCTCCTTTTCTCTAATCGGGTCTGGAGGCCAGGCTGTCCCTGGGCTCGCCTAAGAGCCAGGTGTCAGCCCTCTCAGTGCTTTTTTTTCAAAGGGGCATTGCTACCAAGCTGCGAGTAAGGACTTTTCTTCAGGGGGTTTCCCGATTGGTTCCCCCCTACAGACGACCACTAGAAACGTGGGACCTCAACCTGGTCCTGACAGCATTGCAGGAACCATCCTTCGAACCCCTTAAGGAGGTCCCGCTCCGCCTTCTCTCCCAGAAGGTGTTTTTTTTCCTGGTGGCAATCACCTCGATACGCAGGGTGTCTGAACTGACAGCACTCTCCTGCAGACAGCCCTTCCTGGTTTTTCACCAGGACAAGGTAGTTCTCTGTACCTCCTTCAGAAGGTTGTGTCCAAGTTCCACCTCAATGAGGAAATTTCTCGGCCTTCCCTTTGTTCGGTCCCGGTTCATAGAGTGGAGAAGGCTCGGCATGCGCTTGACCTTGTCAGGGCATTGCGTATATACAGTGGGGCAAAAAAGTATTTAGTCAGTCAGCAATAGTGCAAGTTCCACCACTTAAAAAGATGAGGCGTCTGTAATTTACATCATAGGTAGACCTCAACTATGGGAGACAAACTGAGAAAAAAAAAATACAGAAAATCACATTGTCTGTTTTTTTTATCATTTTATTTGCATATTCTGGTGGAAAATAAGTATTTGGTCAGAAACAATCAATCAAGATTTCTGGCTCTCACAGACCTGTAACTTCTTCTTTAAGAGTCTCCTCTTTCCTCCACTCATTACGTGTAGTAATGGCACCTGTTTAAACTTGTTATCAGTATAAAAAGACACCTGTGCACACCCTCAAACAGTCTGACTCCAAACTCCACTATGGTGAAGACCAAAGAGCTGTCAAAGGACACCAGAAACAAAATTGTAGCCCTGCACCAGGCTGGGAAGACTGAATCTGCAATAGCCAACCAGCTTGGAGTGAAGAAATCAACAGTGGGAGCAATAATTAGAAAATGGAAGACATTCAAGACCACTGATAATCTCCCTCGATCTGGGGCTCCACGCAAAATCCCACCCCGTGGGGTCAGAATGATCACAAGAACGGTGAGCAAAAATCCCAGAACCACGCGGGGGGACCTAGTGAATGAACTGCAGAGAGCTGGGACCAATGTAACAAGGCCTACCATAAGTAACACACTACGCCACCATGGACTCAGATCCTGCAGTGCCAGACGTGTCCCACTGCTTAAGCCAGTAGATGTCCGGGCCCGTCTGAAGTTTGCTAGAGAGCATTTGGATGATCCAGAGGAGTTTTGGGAGAATGTCCTATGGTCTGATGAAACCAAACTGGAACTGTTTGGTAGAAACACAACTTGTCGTGTTTGGAGGAAAAAGAATACTGAGTTGCATCCATCAAACACCATACCTACTGTAAAGCATGGTGGTGGAAACATCATGCTTTGGGGCTGTTTCTCTGCAAAGGGGCCAGGACGACTGATCCGGGTACATGAAAGAATGAATGGGGCCATGTATCGTGAGATTTTGAGTGCAAACCTCCTTCCATCAGCAAGGGCATTGAAGATGAAACGTGGCTGGGTCTTTCAACATGACAATGATCCAAAGCACACCGCCAGGGCAACGAAGGAGTGGCTTCGTAAGAAGCATTTCAAGGTCCTGGAGTGGCCTAGCCAGTCTCCAGATCTCAACCCTATAGAAAACCTTTGGAGGGAGTTGAAAGTCCGTGTTGCCAAGCGAAAAGCCCAAAACATCACTGCTCTAGAGGAGATCTGCATGGAGGAATGGGCCAACATACCAACAACAGTGTGTGGCAACCTTGTGAAGACTTACAGAAAACGTTTGACCTCTGTCATTGCCAGCAAAGGATGTATTACAAAGTATTGAGATGAAATTTTGTTTCTGACCAAATACTTATTTTCCACCAGAATATGCAAATAAAATGAAAAAAAAACAGACAATGTGATTTTCTGTATTTTTTTTTTGTCTCAGTTTGTCTCCCTTAGTTGAGGTCTACCTATGATGTAAATTACAGACGCCTCTCATCTTTTTAAGTGGTGGAACTTGCACTATTGCTGACTGACTAAATACTTTTTTGCCCCACTGTATGTGTCTAGGACTGCGTCCTTCCGGAGGTCTGATTCCCTTTCCTTCTTCCGGAAGGCGGCCGCAAGGGTCTGCCAGCTTCCAAAGCTACCCTTGCCAGGAAGCTCATATCCACCATACAAGAGGCCTACCGCCTTAAGAATTCTCCTCTTCCAGCCGGTATTACGGCACACTCTACACGGGCGGTAGGGGCCTCCTGGGCCATTCGGCTCCAGGCTTCGGCACAACAAGTGTGTAAGGCAGCCACTTGGACTAGCCCACACTAGTTTACTAAACACTACAGGGTTCATACCCAGTCCTCAGCGGAAGCGAGCCTGGGTAGATGTGTTCTGCAGGCGGCGGTGCCCCAAGTATAGGGGCCTGTCTGCACAATATTCGTCCATTGCTTCCCACCCAGGGACTGCTTTGGGACGTCCCATGGTCCTGTGTCCCCCAATGAGGCGACAGAGTAAAGGAGATTTTTGTGTACTCACCGTAAAATCTTTCTCTTAGCCTCTAATTGGGGGACACAGCTCCCACCCTGTTGCCCTTTTTGGGCCGTTGTTACTGTTGAGATCTCATATTGTTCTTTGAGCTCGTACATAGTGGCCTTCTTATAGGCATGTCTGTTATTCATGTTACATTCCTCCTACTGCTTTTGCACAAAACTGGAGAAGGCTGACGCCGTCCAGGGGTGTATACTGCAGAGGAGGAGCCACGGTAATCTTTTTCAGATTATGCATAGTGTCGCCTCCTAGTGGACAGCAGCATAACACCCATGGTCCTGTGTCCCCCAATTAGAGGCTAAGAGAAAGATTTTACGGTGAGTACACAAAAATCTTTTTTCTGTAAACTTTTATTTTTTAATTAACGGAGTGAAGGGGGCGACGGATTCCTTTCAGGGTCCGCTCTCCCCCCGAACCATCAACAGGCGAGCACGGCGAGTATACCTACCCGTACCTTTCCTGCGACGACTGGGGCACGCCTAATCTATGCTAGGGCGACGGTTCCTATACGGTCCCGATCTCCTCCCTGTAAGATGGCGAGCACATAGAGTATAACTCCTTATGTGCATCTCCCGGGCTCCACCGCACTCAAGCCCTCCCTGTGGCAGGCACAGCTGTAAGTCACCTGGGGCAAGCACATATCGAGACGCTCTCCATCCCCCGGCATAGGGAGGAACAATTGAGCTGGAGGTGGCTCCCTCCTCGGTGAGTACTACTCTTCCTCATGCTGCCGACATGGGAAGATGCGGTCCGGGTCCCTGGGGAGAGGTACCGCTGGCTAGATGTCAGCGGCGGCCGCCGGCGCGCTCCGCCGGCCGGCTTCACTAATTTAGTCCCTGGCTTCTTCAGCCGGACCTGGCCGCAATTCAAAAATCCCGCCCACCACCGGAGCCCCGCCCACTGCTCAGGCGCTTCTCACTCTGAACGAGAAGAGCTCTACAAATCTCGGGCGCCATCTTGGGACTCCACTGCTGCAGGGAAATACAGCGAAAACGCTACTTCCCTCTCTTCCTCCCTGGGGACACCAGCACAGGACCGTGGGTAAGCTGCTCCACTCCATAGGGAAAAGCTTAACCCCTTCTGTGCACCCATAGCCCTGCTATTAGCAGCTTACTGGAGAATAGACATACCCTATGTCTCTATCTAAGGAGGCAAAAAGGGGCAATAAAAAGCACACTGTTTTTTACTTCATGTGCCACTTGCAATTCTGCGTTGCCACGTGCCCACAATACCCTTCTGTGCCAGAACTGTGACCCAGCCTGTGCGCAGCCGCCTTCTGCCTCCACCTCCAGTGTCTCCACCGACCCCCGTCGAGCCTAACCCTCCTGAGTGAGCCGCGTCCTTGTCACGCTCTATGGATTCCTTGGTCAAGGAGGGTCCTCCTTAAGCCAGAACTCGCCTCCGTCGGTTGCGACGGAATCTGGCGCCGGTGCAGGGCCGTCTGACCACAGGGGGCGTACCATACTACGGGAATCTCGGGGTGCCAGGAAAAGAACCCTTCACTCATCTCCCGTCCATGCTCGAGCTTCAGTATCTGTGAGCTCATCTTCTCGCTCCCCGAGGATCGCAGCGTACATGACTCAGAATACGAGTTGGAGGAATCTTTAACCCAAGACTCCTCTATCGGTCAGGAGACACTTGACTCCCTTATTGAGGTAGTCAATAAAACACTAATGGTGGATGAGGAATCGGTATCCACTCAAGAACACATTGTCTTTTAAAAAGACTAAACGCGTTCAAAAGATATTTGCTAATCACCCTGAGTTTCAGGACATTGTCCAAAAGCACAGGGAACACCCGGAGAAGCGATTTATGGCCCAAAAAGCCACGGAAGCTAAATATCTTTTCTCCAAGGATCTGATGAAGGAGTTGCTTCTCTCTCCTTCTGTGGATCCTGCCGTATTGCGACTCGCATCCAAAACAGTCTTATCTCTGTCGGACGGCTCATCAGTCAAAAATCCTTCTGACCGTCAAATTGACTACCTAGCTCGCTCAGTCTTTGAGGCCTCAGGAGCAGCTCTCCTTCCATCCTTTGCCACTACCTGGGTGGCTAAGGCAATGGTTGCGTGGGCAGAGGTGTTAACCTCTACCGTCCACGACAGTAATCTTCCCCCAGAGGCGGCCAGACTAGCTAACCAGATAGCTCAGGCTGGAGATTTCGTAGTTAACACTTCCATAGATGCGGCTAATTGCGCTGCGCAAGCGGCTGCAAATGCAATCTCCATCAGGAGGGCCTTATGGCTCCGTGATTGGGAGCAGATTCTGCTTCTAAAAAGTCGCTGACTTCTTTACCTTACCAAGCGGGTCGTTTATTTGGGGAGAAACTAGACCCAATAATTTGACCCTACCAGAGGGAAGAGTAAATTTCTTCCCCAGCAAAAACTAGCCCGGCCTTTTCGGAATCAACAGCAGTTTAGATTCCGGTCCTTTCGGAACAACTCCTCCAGTTGGTCCTCCTCCCCTGGTTCGGGACGGTGGGAAAACCGAAATCCCCAGGTCTTATGCAGACCAAACCGTTCCTGGAAACCGAGACCTTCTGGCCCTAAGGCATCCGCATCCCATAAACCTTTTACACAATGACTCGTTGACGTGTCCCGCGGACACCGACAAAGTAGGCGGACGCCTTCTTTCGTTCCGTCAAAATTGTCTCTCGGTCGTTCACGACGAGTGGGTCAGAGAGCTCATGTCTTCCGGATACAAAATCGAGTTTTCTTCCATTCTCCCCCCCCCCCCCGCGCTTCTTCCAGTCTTCTCCCCCCAAAGCAACGACGTCACATCTTCTTCAGGCCATACAGACGCTTCAAAGGGACGGCGTCATCGTTCCGGTCCTTCGAGACCAAAGGTTCAAGGGGTTTTACTCCAACCTATTCGTGGTCCCAAAGAAGGACGGGACCCTACGGCCCATACTGGACCTCAAATTGCTAAACAACAAGTTCGTACGGGTCCGACACTTCAGGATGGACTCGCTCTATTCCGTTGTCGCGTCCCTGGAAAAAGGAGAGTTCCTCGCATCCATAGACATCAGGGATGCTTATCTACATATTCCAATTTTTCCCTCTCATCAGCAGTTCCTGCGCTTCGCAGTCCAAGAAGAACACTTCCAATTTGTGGCTTTGCCCTTCGGACTCGCCACTGTGCCCAGAGTCTTCACGAAGGTCATGGCTGCTGTCATGGCCATTCTTCACGCTCGGGGAGTGGTAGTCCTTCCGTATCTGGACGACCTTTTTAATCAAGGGTCCGTCCCATTCTGCCTGCGAGGAGTCTCAGTATCACCGTGGATTCTTTCTCGCCTGGGTTGGAAAATCAACTTCGAGAGATCATCTCCAGTGCCTACTCAGCAAATCTGCTTCCTGGGCATGATTTTGGACTCTTCCCGTGGGTTAGTCATTCTCCTTCCAGAAAAGGTCTTGTCCTTACAACAGGGAGCGCGCAGGCTCTCACCCAGTCCTTCACTCCATTCGCTTTGCGATACGCATCCTCGGGAAAATGGTTACGGCGATGGAAGCCGTTCCGTTTGCGCAGTTCCATCTCCGTCCCCTGCAACAGGCGCTGCTGTTAGCCTGGGACAGGAGTCCGTTTTCCCTCGACCAACGTTTTCGTCTGTCCCCACTGGTCAGGCAGACCCTCAGGTGGTAGACGCTTCAGTCTTCCCTGAACCAAGGGAAGTCCTTTCTCCCAGTGCGCTGGTTAGTGGTGACCCCACCGATGCCAGCCTTTGAAAACTGCGCCCCAGCCCAAATCGCCACACGGCACAAGGTAGTTGGTCCACGAGAGAGTCGTGTCTTCCAATCAATATCTTGGAGATTCGAGCGATCACACTTGCCTTACGCAACTTTCACCATCTTCTCACAGGCCATCCCATCAGAATTCAATCAGACAACACCACATCCGTGACGTATATCAACCGGCAAGGGGGAACCCGCAGCAGGGCAGCCATGCTCGAAGTCTCACACATCCTGCGCTGGACCGAGACCAATCACTCGCTCATCTCGGTGATCCACATACCGGGTGTGGAGAATTGGGAAGCGGACTTCCTCAGTCGCCAAGGTCTTGCCTCGGGCGAGTGGTCCCTCCATCCGGAAGTCTTCCAGCACATTTGTCTTCGCTGGGGGACGCCTGATGTGGATCCTCGAGGCTCAACAACCATGTTCCCCAGTTCATTGCTCGATCCTTGCGCCATCGGGGCAGATGCTCTGGTCCTGTCGTTGCATCGGTTCCAGCTGCCATACATATTTCCGCCTCTTCCTCAGCTCCCGAGAGTCATCAAGAAGATCAGGGCAGAGGGGAGACTGGTAATCCTTGTCGCGCCGGACTGGCCGCGCCGAGCATGGTACGCGGAACTTGTCCAAATGGTCGCCGATGTTCCCTGACGGCTTCCAGATCGCAGGGATCTCCTTTCACAGGGCCCGATTTTCCACCAGAACTCCGGGGCCCTGTCTTTGACGGTGTGGCCGTTGAATCCTGGATTTTAGCCCAAGCCGGATTCTCTCCAGGGGTTTCTTCTACCATGATTCGCGCTAGGAAACCCGTATCCATGCGCATTTATCATCGCACCTGGCGCATCTTCTTTTCATGGTGCAAAGCCCATGGACGTTCTCCTCTGGTGTTTTCCATTCCGTCCATTCTGGAGTTTCTCCAATCAGTTTTAGAGTCAGGCCTTGCCCTAAGCTCGCTCAAGGGACAAGTGTCCGCATTGTCTGTTCTATTTCAACGAAAGATCGCTTCCAGAAAGCCGGTTAAGACGTTCATCCAAGGAGTCTCCCGGGTGGTCCCTCCCTATAGAATGCCTTTGGCGTCATGGGATCTTAACTTGGTTCTCGGAGTTCTTCAGGAGGCCCCTTTCGAACGATTGCAGGACATCTCTCACCCTCCTTTCATGGAAGGTGGTCTTTCTCGTGGCGATTACGTCAATCAGGAGAGTTTGAGTTGGTGGCCCTCTCGTGCCGACCCCCTTTTCTGATTTTTCACCCAGACAAGGTAGTTTTGAGAACCTCTCCCTCTTTCCTACCGAAAGTCGTCTCCTCCCTTTCATCTAAATGAGGACATTGTCTTGCCGTCATTCTGTCCAGCGCCAACCCATCGTATCGAGAAGGCTCTCCATACTCTCGATGTGGTTACAGCTCTTAGGCGGTACATATCTCGCACGGCTTCCTTCCGTAAGTCGGATGTCCTGTTCGTGCTTCTGGAGGGACATAGGAAAGGTCTACCCGCCTCAAAGGCCACTCTAGCAAAGTGGATTCGCTCCACTATTCAGGAATCCTACCGCGTCAGGAACACCTCTGTCCCAGCAGCAATTAAGGCGCATTTGACTCGGTCGGTGCTTCTTGGGCCATTCGGCACCAGGCTTCAGCACAACAGCTTTGTAAAGCTGCGACTTAGTGCTTCGTGAAAGTATGCAGACTGGACCATCACGTTCATACCCAGGCTTCGGCAGACGCTGCCCTTGGCAGGCGCATTCTGCAGACAGCGGTACCTCAGTAAGCCAGTGGTACATGGGGTTTAGCAGTGCAATTGCTCCCCACCCAGGGACTGCTTTAGGACGTCTCATGGTCCTGTGTCCCCCAATGAGGCGTAGGAGAAAAGGAGATTTTTGTGTGCTCACCGTAAAATCTTTTTCTCCGAGCCAATCATTGGGGGACACAGCACCCACCCTGTTAGCCTATTGGCTGGTTGTTATTGTGGTTTGTTCCTCAGTTTTTGACAGTTTACTTATCTGGTTTTTCTTATACTCCTACTGCTTTACTACCGAACTGGGTCGTTACTGGCCAGTCAAGGGGTGTATACTGCAGAGGAGGAGTTAATTCTTTGTGTTTTACTTAGTGTCCTCCTAGTGGCAAGCAGCATAACACCCATGGTCCTGTGTCCCCCAATGATTGGCTCGGAGAAAAAGATTTTACGGTGAGTACACAAAAATCTCCTTTTCCCATGTACAAAGTTAATTTTAACCCCTTTCTGACATTGGACATACTATCCCGTCGAGGTGGGGTGGGCCCGTATGACCACCGACGGGATAGTACGTCCAGCGCGATCGGCGGCGCTCACGGGGGGAGCGCGGCCGGGTGTCAGCTGATTATCACAGCTGACATCCGGCACTATGTGCCAGGAGCAGTCACGGACCGCCCCCGGCACATTAACCCCTGGCACACCGCGATCAAACATGATCGCGGTGTGCCGGCGGTACAGGGAAGCATCGCGCAGGGAGGGGGCTCCCTGCGTGCTTCCCTGAGACCCCCGGAGCAACGCGATGTGATCGCGTTGCTGCGAGGGTCTCTTACCTCCTCCTCGCTGCAGGTGCCCGGATCCAAGATGGCCGCGGCATCCGGGTCCTGCAGGGAGGGAGGTGGCTTACAGAGTGCCTGCTCAGTGCAGGCGCTGGTAAGCCAGGAGCGCTGTAAGTCAGATCGGTGATCTGACAGAGTGCTGTGCAAACTGTCAGATCGCCGATCTGTGATGTCCCCCCCTGGGACAAAGTAAAAAAGTTAAAATAAAATTTCTACATAAGTAAAAAAAAAAAAAAAATTCCTAAATAAAGAAAAAAAAAAAATACTATTCCCATAAATACACTTCTTTATTTAATTAAAAAAATAAAACAATAAAAGTACACATTTAGTATCGCCGCGTCCGTAACGACCCCACCTATAAAACTACATAACTAGTTAACCCCTGCAGTGAACACCGTAGGAAAGAGGCAAAAAACGCTTTATTATCATACCGCCGAACAAAAAGTGGAATAACACGCGATCAAAAAGACGGATATAAATAACCATGGTACCGCTGAAAACGTCATCTTGTCCCGCAAAAAACGAGCCGCCACACAGCGTCATCAAAGAAAAAATAAAGTTATAGTCCTCAGATTAAAGCAATGCTAAAATAATTATTTATTCTATAAAAGTTTTTATCGTATAAAAGCGCCAAAACCTAAAAAAAATGATATAAATGAGGTATCACTGTAATCGTACTGACCCGAAGAATAAAACTGCTTTATCAATTTTACCAAACGTGGAACGGTATAAACGCCTCCCCCAAAAGGAATTCATGAATAGCTGGTTTTTGGTCATTCTGCCTCACAAAAATCGGAATAAAAAGCGATCAAAAACTGTCACGTGTCCGAAAATGTTACCAATAAAAACATCAACTCGTCCCGCAAAAAACAAGACCTCACATGACTCTGTGGACTAAAATATGGAAAAATTATAGGTCTCAAAATGTGGAGACGCAAAAACTTTTTTGCTATAAAAAGCATCTTTTAGTGTGCAACGGCTGCCAATCATAAAAATCCGCTATAAAAAATGCTATAAAAGTAAATCAAACCCCCCTTCATCACCCCCTTAGTTAGGGAAAAATAATAAAATTAAAAAAATGTATTTCCATTTTCCCATTAGGGTTAGGGCTAGGGTTAGGGCTGGGGTTAGGGTTGGGGCTAGGGTTGGAGCTAAAGTTAGGGTTAGGGTTGGGGCTAAAGTTAGGGTTAGGGTTTGGATTACATTTACAGTTGGGATTAGAGTTAGGGGTGTGTCAGGGTTAGGGGTGTGGTTAGGGGTGTGTTTGGATTAGGGTTTCAGTTAGAATTGGGGAGTTTCCACTGTTTAGGCACATCAGGGGCTCTCCAAACGCGACATGGCGTCCGATCTCAATTCCAGCCAATTCTGCATTGAAAAAGTAAAACAGTGCTTCTTCCCTTCCGAGCTTTACCATGCGCCCAAACAGGGGTTTACCCCAACATATGGGGCATCAGCGTACTCGGGACAAATTGGACAACAACTTTTGTGGTCCAAGTTCTCTTGTTACCCTTGGGAAAATAAAAATTTGGGGGGCTAAAAATCATTTTTGTGGGGAAAAAGATTGTTTGTTTATTTTCACGGCTCTGCGTTGTAAACTGTAGTGAAACACCTGGGGGTTCAAAGTTCTCACAACACATCTAGATCAGTTCCTTGGGAGGTCTAGTTTCCACTTGTGGGGGGTTTCTACTGTTTGGGTACATCAGGGGCTCTGCAAATGCAACGTGACGCCTGCAAACCAATCCATCTAAGTCTGCATTCCAAATGGCACTCCTTCCCTCCCGAGCTCTGCCATGCGCCCAAACAGTGGTTCCCCCCCACATATGGGGTATCTGCGTACTCAGGACAAATTGGACAACAACTTTTGGGGTCCAATTTATCCTGTTACCCTTGTGAAAATACAAAACTGGGGGCTAAAAAATCATTTTTGTGGAAAAAATAAAAAAGTATTTTTATTTTCACGGCTCTGCGTTATAACCTGTAGTGAAACACTTGAGGGATCAAAGCTCTCAAAACACATCTAGATAAGTTCCTTAGGGGGTCTACTTTCCAAAATGGTGTCACTTGTTTGGGGGTTTAATGTTTAGGCACATCAGGGGCTCTCCAAACGCGACATGGCGTCCCATCTTAATTCCAGTCAATTTTGCATTGAAAAGTCAAATGGCGCTCCTTCCCTTCCGAGCTCTGCCATGCGCCCAAACAGTCGTTTACCCCCACATATGGGGTATCGGCATACTCAGGACAAATTGCACAACAACTTTTGTGGTCTAATTTCTTCTCTTGCCCTTGGGAAAATAAAAAATTGGGGGCGAAAAGATCATTTTTGTGAAAAAATATGATTTTTTATTTTTACGGCTCTGCATTATAAACTTCTGTGAAGCACTTGTTGGGTCAAAGTGCTCACCACACATCTAGATAAGTTCCTTAAGGGGTCTACTTTCCAAAATGGTGTCACTTGTGGGGGGTTTCAATGTTTAGGCACATCAGGGGCTCTCCAAACGCAACATGGCGTCCCATCTCAATTCCAGTCAATTTTGCATTGAAAAGTCAAATGGCGCTCCTTCCCTTCCGAGCTCTGCGGTGCGCCCAAACAGTGGGTTTACCCCCACATATGGGGTATCGGCGTACTCAGGA
Organism: Ranitomeya variabilis; assembly: GCF_051348905.1. NCBI lineage: Eukaryota > Metazoa > Chordata > Amphibia > Anura > Dendrobatidae > Ranitomeya > Ranitomeya variabilis. The sequence goes on from NC_135233.1 coordinate 460,087,447, forward strand.
CAAATTGTACAACAACTTTTGGGGTCCATTTTCTCCTGTTACCCTTGGTAAAATAAAACAAATTGGAGCTAAAATAAATTTTGTGCAAAAAAAAAAAAAAAAAAAACCTTTAACTGTTAATTTTTATTTAAACATTCCAAAAATTCCTGTGAAACACCTGAAGGGTTAATAAATTTCTTGAATGTGGTTTTGAGTACCTTGAGGGGTGCAGTTTTTAGAATGGTGTCACACTTGGGTATTTTCTATCATCTAGACCCCTCAAAATGACTTCAAATGAGATGTGGTCCCTAAAAAAAAAAATGGTGTTGTAAAAATGAGAAATTGCTGGTCAACTTTTAACCCTTATAACTCCCTAACAAAAAAAATGTTGGTTCCTAAATTGTGCTGATGTAAAGTAGACATGTGGCAAATGTTACCTATTAAGTATTTTGTGTGACATATCTCTGTGATTTAAGGGCATAAAAATTCAAAGTTGGAAAATTGCAAAATTTTCGCCACATTTCCGTTTTTTTCACAAATAAACGCAAGTTATATCGAAGAAATTTTACCACTATCATGAAGTACAATATGTCACGAGAAAACAATGTCAGAATCGCCAAGATCCGTTGAAGCGTTCCAGAGTTATAAACTCATAAAGGGACAGTGATCAGAATTGTAAAAATTGGCCCGGTCATTAACGTGCAAACCACCCTTGGGGGTAAAGGGGTTAATCAATATTTTTTTTTTTTTTCTTTTTTTAAACTTGGAGAGGCCCCAAAACATTGGGAATGGCAAATGCATTCCACTGCAGTTTGTTCTAACACATAACTCTGTATTCAGCCAAAGGTACAGACAAGTCCTGTGGAATCCTGGTTCATTATAAAGGGAATCTGTGGCCCCATTTTTCACCTAAAAGCTGCGGCCACCGGCATCAGGGGCTTATCTACAGCATTCTGTAATGCTGTAGATAAGCCCCCGATGCATCCTGAAAGATGAGAAAAAGAGGTTAGATTGTACTCACCCAGGGGCGGTCCCACTGCGGTCTGGGTCTGGCGCCTCCCATCTTCATGCAATGACGTCCTCTTTGCTTCCTGTTGCGGCTCCGGCGCAGGCGTAATTCTCTGCCCTGTTGAGGGCAGAGCAAAGTACTGCAGTGTGCAGGTGCTGGGCCTCTCTGACCTTTCCCGGTGCCTGCGCACTGCAGTACTTTACGTTGCTCTCAAAAGGGCAGAGCATTACGCCTGCGCAGGAGCCACGACAGAAAGCAGAGAGGACGTCATCGTAAGAAGATGGGAGGCGCCGGACCCGGACTGCGACGCCCATCGTACCAGTACCGCCCAGGTGAGTATAATCTAACTCGTTTTTCTCATCTTTCAGGATACATCGGGGGGCTTATCTACAGCATTACAGAATGCTGTAGATAAGCCCCTGATGCCGTTGGCTGCAGCTTATAGGCGAAAAATGGGGCAACAGATTCCCTTTAATGAATGTGTGCTTGCCCACGTTGGCAGTGGACAGGTGGATGTGCCCGTCTGTGATCACACCCTGTGCCGTGCTAAACACTCGTGCTGACAGTACACTTGCCGCAGGGCAGGCCAGAACCTTCAAGGCAGAAAGGGCAAGCTCAGGCCATGTGTCAAATTTGGAGACCCAGAAGTTAAATGGAGCAGATCCATGAATCAGCACGTGGAGACGTGTTCACATATGGAGGGGGGGGGAAGGTGACATGTTGCTGCATATGGGGGCCACATGCTGCACATATAAAGGGCTGTTGGGGGGCTTATACAATATATAGGGGGATGTCAGCATATTTAATTCTGCTCAATATTCAATATTAAGTGATACAATTAATATTAACATTTTCAATAATATGATTATAATATATCGATATAAATATTGAGCAGAATTAATTTTGGCATATTGGTTCGGCCCTCCACAACAGTCACGGTCTCTCATGTGGCCCCTTGGGAAAATGAAAAATGAATTGCCCATCCCTGCCTTAAATGGATCAGAAAATGATCTATTGTTTAAAATTTAGGTTTTTGTGTGGAATGTATATAGAAATTTAGCACTCTTTTCACACTAGCTTATTTGGGTGTATGTATGTGTGTGTGTGTGTATATATATGTGTATATATAGATAGATAGATAGATAGATATATATATAGAGATATATATATAGAGATATAGAGATATATAGATAGAGATAGATATATATATAGAGATATATATATATATATATATATATATATATATATATATATATATATATATATATATATATATATATATAGATATATATATAGAGAGAGAGAGAGAGAGATATATATATATATATATATAGAGATAGATAGAGAGAGAGAGAGAGATATATATATATATATATAGATATATAGATATATAGATATATAGATATATAGATATATAGATATATATATCTCTATCGCTATTAAACCCGTTCTACGCCCGGGTGGCGAGCATTTATATTGGTATATGGCCTCCATCCTGGTATGTGCTGCTCCCATCTTGCTCTCCCATCCTGTCATGTTGCTGCTCCATCCTGTGCCCCCATCATGTCATGTGCTGTTCCATCCTGCGCCCCCATCCTATCGTGCTGCTCCATCCTGCGTCCCCATCCTGCGCCCCCATCCTGTCATGTGCTGCTCCCATCCTGCACCCCCATTCTGTCATGTGCTACTCCATCCTGCGTCCCCATCCTGTCATGTGCTCCCATCCTGCGCCCCCATCCTGTCATGTGTGCGCCCCCATTCTGTCATGTGCCGCTCCCATTCTGCCTGTTCCTGTTTCCATTCTGCCATATGTTGCTCCCATCTTTCTCTCTCCTGCTCTACTGCCCGAGTGCGGCTGTGCTGAGTGCGGGCGGCTGTGCTGAGTGCGGGCGGCTGTGCTGAGTGCGGGCGGCTGTGCTGAGTGCGGGCGGCTGTGCTGAGTGCGGGCGGCTGTGCTGAGTGCGGGCGGCTGTGCTGAGTGCGGGCGGCTGTGCTGAGTGCGGGCGGCTGTGCTGAGTGCGGGCGGCTGTGCTGAGTGCGGGCGGCTGTGCTGAGTGCGGGCGGCTGTGCTGAGTGCGGGCGGCTGTGCTGAGTGCGGGCGGCTGTGCTGAGTGCGGGCGGCTGTGCTGAGTGCCTGAGTGCGGCACTGGCTATAATGGATACAGCACCCCTGCAGCCAGCACAGCGAGGGCTGACTTTGCCCACTCGCGTCACATGCTGGTGGTGACATCATCGAAGGTCCTGGATCTCCGCTGGGCTCTACAGCTACCCTGACTGGAGCTGCAGAGCACGGAGCCCCCATGGCCGGTATATTAGGGGGGGATACAGGTGTGTGTGTGTGTGGAGCCCCCATGGCCGGTATATCGGGGGGGGATAAGTTCGGCTGCGTCACTCTGGTCCAGACTGCGCAGGTGCGGTGCGTCGCGCTTGCGCAGTCTATAAGGCTTCGGACAGAGTGACGCTCCCACCGTTATATGATAGATATAGATATATATATAGAGAGAGAGAGATATATATTAGTATTTGTATTATATTTTCTCGGGAAATAAGGAAATAACACTTGTACATAGCCACAATGGGCCCCATCCCTATCCTTTTTATTGAAGCATTTAATGAGCGTGTGCAAAGGTCATTAGGAAGGGGGAAGAGGTCAGCGGTGACATCACCTATTGTGATCGGGGGGTGCTGTGTAGAGGTGTTACCTGTCATTGTAATCCTGCGGCTGATGATAATGAGCCTGCTAAAAACTCTTCCTGAAAGGATGGGAAGTGTAAGTTTAAAAAAAATAAAAATAAACACATCCTTGTAGCCGGTGTGAAAAAACTAAACTCTTATTGGCTGCAATGGACTTAACGGACAGTTGGTCCTGATATTTGTGATCTTGGTGATATAAGGAAGGACCTCCTGTATGATTTGTAGGAAAATCGTTGTCGCACACTAAAGCGGTATACCTGAACACGGTCTATTACTTTGGTCAACAAGCCACATTATATAAATAAGATCCCCGTATTCTTTGTACATGTAAAAGTTGATCACCGTGGCTATGACAGGCTGAGGGGTCATAGACTTCATTAACGCCTCCATTTTTCTTCATGTGTTTTCCCATTATTATGCATGTACAGGTTCGTTTGGATTCACCTTCTGTCTGTTCTTTTTGCTTTCTGCTCAGGCCAAAGCATCCGTTTCTCCACAAAAGCGAAAATCTGATGGTAAGGAAACGTGTGACATGGCACAACCGACCTGAACTCGGTCTTCATTTCTAAACATTGAGTAGTTGGAAAGTCACAAATCTGTTAAGGGGAATCTGTCCACAGGCTTTTGCTCCCCCATCTGAGAGCAGCATGATGTAGGGGCAAGAGACCCTGATTCCAGCGATGTGTCACTTACTGGGCTGCTTGCTGCAGTCTAGATAAATTCACTGTTTTAATCAGCAGGAGATTATCACTAGAGGACTGGATGTGAGCTGTGTATAACCCCACCCCCACCATTGATTGGCAGCTTTCTGTCTATGCAGTGTACACAGAAAGCTACCAATCAGTGATGTGGGTGGGGTTATACAGAGTTCAGCATTCAGAGCTCTGCTAGATCTACAACAGAGAAAAAGCGTCTTTTTTTTTTTTTCTTACCCATACTGCAGGCCAGTAAGGCTACGTTCACATTAGCGTTAAGCTAATGTGCGTCGGGTTTGCGTCGGCGACGCAGCGGCGACGCATGCGTCATGCGCCCCCTATACTTAACATGGGGGACGCATGCGTTTTTTTTTGTTGCGTTGTGCCACACATGCGTCTTTTTTGCCGCAAGCGTCGGACCAAGAAAACGCAACAAGTTGCATTTTTCTTGCGTCCGATTTTCGGCAAAAACCGACGCATGCGTCGCAAAACGCAGCGTTTTTGCGTGCGTTTTGCAGCGTTTTTGCGTGCGTTGTGCGTTGCGTCGCCGACGCAGCGGCGCACAACGCTAGTGTGAACGTAGCCTAAGTGGCACATCACTGGAATTAGGTCCTCTACATTATGCTGCTCTGAGATGGGAGAGCAAAAACTGGCTGACAGATTCCCTTTAAACTTAGTGATTGATTGCCTTTTACAATTGGAAAAAAAAATTATATATACAGTATATATATATATATATATATATATATATATATATATATTATATATATGTACATACAGGTACATGTACATACAGGTACATGTACATACAGGTACATGTACATACAGGTACATGTACGTACAGGTACATGTACGTACAGGTACATGTACGTACAGGTACATGTACGTACAGGTACATGTACGTACAGGTACATGTACGTACAGGTACATGTACGTACAGGTACATGTACGTACATGTACGTACAGGAACGTACATGTACGTACAGGAACGTACATGTACGTACAGGAACGTACATGTACGTACAGGTACGTACATGTACGTACAGGTACGTACATGTACGTACAGGTACGTACAGGTACGTACAGGTACGTACATGTACGTACAGGTACGTACATGTACGTACAGGTACGTACATGTACGTACAGGTACGTACATGTACGTACAGGTACGTACATGTACGTACAGGTACGTACATGTACGTACAGGTACGTACATGTACGTACATGTACGTACATGTACGTACATGTACGTACATTAAGTCAGACGGGTTACTTGCATTATTTAAAAAATGCCTGTTGTCAAAAACTCATTGTGGAAACGCAGCCTAAATCTTGCTTTGCAAAGGAGGTAATGATTTTTTTTAATTTATTTATTTTTTTCAACGGCACCTGAGAAAAAAGTGGATATAATATAAAATTTAGGGACAATCAAGGTGCAAACCTACAGGTGATCTCCCAAGTTTGTGTGTTGCAGAAATTTCTACGACTGGTTCGTTTTTTTTTTTGTTTTTTTTATCTGAATGGGGAGTTTTGTGATGAAAATACAATTCCAAGAATTTTCCGCAACAAATGTGCACCGTGTTCATTAACCCTGAGAGTACCAAGAGTTTGTGAATGACTGATGGTCTCTGTGTGGGGTGGATATGGACAGGAGCCTCGCTGACCCCCTGTGTATACTCCCTTCCCATATGTATTGTGTTGGCTGGCAGAGGAAGCCTTAGTAAATTCCCTGTATTTGTGGCACAGAAAGCCAATGTTGTACTTTGAGAACTATAGTAGAACTTGACGATTTCGCTACAACACAATAAAACATAGTGGGGACAATGTATAAATGTCGCCTTCACTGTTGTGATGGGGCCAGAGAATCCCAACATTTTAGAATATAAGGTGATCCCTCTTTACTGCTTTTAAGCAGTTGTTACTTTTTATGTATTTTGCTTCTATTAAAGTTTTTTTTTTTTTTCTTGGTCATTTTAGGAGGAAAAGTCGAAAAACAACATTTTAGTGCTCGTTGTGAAGACGGCTGCCTCTATTATGAAGGAGAGAGCTTTACCAAGGGAGAAGCCATTATTCTTGACATGAAAGATGAACCACCTTCACAGTAAGGAAGCGGTTTCTTGATGCAGGCGGTTTTTGTTTTTGTTTTACGTTCACGCCTAATAGAAAGTCTTTAACAGTTTGTGAGAAATTAAAGGCTCCATAAAGCACAAGACAGCAACGGGCAGTTAAAAGAACCTGCCACCATAATAGGTCATTTTCTTTTAACCCCTTCCCGACCTTTGACGCCATGAAAGTCGGTGCCAATCCGACCTGTGACGCCTATGTGGCGTCATGGAATGATCGCGTCCCTGCAGATCGGGTGAAAGGGTTAACTCCAATTTCACCCGATCTGCAGGGACAGGGGGAGTGGTACTTCAGCCCAGGGGGGGTGGCTTCACCCCCCCCCCCGTGGCTACGATCGCTCTGATTGGCTGTTGAAAGTGAAACAGCCAATCAGAGCGATTTGTAATATTTCACCTAAAAAACTGGTGAAATATTACAATCCAGCCATGGCCGATGCTGCAATATCATCGGCCATGGCTAGAAACACTTATGTGACCCCCCACCACCACCACCACCGATCGCCCCCCCCCCCCCCCCAAGCCATCGATCTGTGCTCCGCTCCCCTCCGTCTTGTGCTCCGCTCCCCCGTCCTCCTGTCCGCTCCCCCCGTGCTCCTGTGCCACACCCCCCGTGCTCCGACGCAGCACACCCCCCCCCCCCCCCCCCCCCGTGCCCCGATCTCCACCCCCTTATACTTACCGAGGCTCCCGGTGTCTTTCCGTCTTCTCCATGGGCACCGCCATCTTCCAAAATGGCGGGCGCATGCGCAGTGCACCCGCCGAATCGGCCGGCAGATTCGTTACAAGTACATTTCGATCGCTGTGATAGGTTCTATCACCGCGATCAAAATTAAAAGATAATAAATAAACACCCCCCCCCCTTTATCACCCCCATAGGTAGGGACAATAATAAAATAAAGAAAATATTTTTTTTTCTTTTTCCACTAGGGTTAGAACTAGGGGTAGGGTTAGGGTTAGGGATAGGGTTAGGGTTAGGGTTATGGCATGTGCACACAGTGCGGATTTGGCTGCGGATCCGCAGCGGATTGGCCGCGGATCCGCAGCGGATTGGCCGCGGATCCGCAGCGGATTGGCCGCTGCGAATTCGTAGCAGTTTTCCATCAGGTTTACAGTACCATGTACACCTATGGAAAACCAAATCCGCTGTGCCCATGGTGCGGAAAATTCCGTGCAGAAACGCTGCGTTGTATTTTCCGCAGCATGTCAATTCTTTGTGCGGATTCCGCAGCGTTTTACACCTGTTCCTCAATAGGAATCCGCAGGTGAAATCCGCACAAAAAAACACTGGAAATCCGCTGTAAATCCGCAGGTTAAACGCAGTGCCTTTTACCTGCAGATTTTTAAAAAATCGTGCGGAAAAATCTCACACGAATCCGCAACGTGGGCACATAGCCTTAGGGTTAGGGTTGGAATTAGGGCTAGGGTTGGAAATAGGGTTAAGATTAGGCTTGTGGTTAGGGTTACGGATAGAGTTAGGGGTGTGTTGGGGTTACAGTTGGGGTTAGGGTTGGGATTAGGGTTAGAATTAGGGTTACGGGTGTGTTGGGGTTAGGGTTGTGGTTAGGGGCGTGTTGGGGTTAGGGTTGTGATTAGGGTTATGGCTACAGTTGGGATTAGGATTAGGGGTGTGTTGGGGTTAGTGTTGAAGTTAGAATTGAGGGGTTTCCACTGTTTAGGCACATCAGGGGTCTCCAAACGCAACATGGCGCCACCATTGATTCCAGCCAATCTTGCGTTCAAAAAGTCAAATGGTGCTCCCTCCCATCCAAGCCACCAAGTGCGCCCAAACAGTGGTTTACCCCCACATATGGGGTACCAGCGTACTCAGGACAAACTAGGCAACAACTGTTGGGGTCCAATTTCTCCTGTTACCCTTGCAAAAATAAAAAATTACTTGCTAAAACATAATTTTTGAGGAAAGAATTATTTTTTTATTTTCACGGCTCTGCATTATAAACTTCTGTGAAGCACTTGGGGGTTGAAAGTGCTCACCACACATCTAGATAAGTTCCTTGGGGGGTCTAGTTTCCAAAATGGGGTCACTTGTGGGGTGTTTCTACTGTTTAGGCACATCAGGGGCTCTGCAAATGCAATGTGACGCCCGCAGACCATTCCATCAAAGTCTGCATTTCAAATGTCACTACTTCCCTTCCGAGCCCTGACGTGTGCCCAAACAGTGGTTTACCCCCACATATGGGGTATCGGCGTACTCACAACATACTGGGCAACAAATATTGGGGTCCAATTTCTCCTGTTACCCTTGTGAAAAAAAAAAATTGCTTGCTAAAACATCTTTTTTTTCAGGAAAGAAAAATGATTTTTTATTTTCACGGCTCTGCGTTGTAAACTTCTGTGAAGCACTTGGGTTAAATTTTTGCCTAGCGGCTTTAGATCAACGTATGATTTTGGGATGTGCGGTTCATGCTCTTTTTTTTCTTTTTGCACCTAGCATGTACTTGTCTCTTTTTTTGGACCAGCACTCCTCCCATTTGGCTCAGGTGATTTTAATTAGCAGGAGACTGCAAAGTAAGGGGTCTAGCCCATTTTGGCTCTCACTGAAGAGCTGGAGGAAGTTGAGTTTAAATGCTCCCTTCATTTTGGTGCTGGTGCTGTGTGGCGGCCATTGTTGCTGTGGCTTTGTGCTGGTGGGGCGGCGCGGTCTGGAGTCTTGGGGACTCAGTCTCGCAGCATGGGTGCTGTGGGGCAACAGGCCGTCCGCCCTGCTGGTGCATGGCCGCTGCGGCGGTGGTCGCCGCACGGCTCCGCTCCGTTAGGGCGTTAGGACCCACTACGAGGTTTGCCGTGAAGGGGCAGTGGGCTTCATACAGTCTGATCAGAATGTTAAACTGAAAACCTCATGTTCAGTAATTAAATTTTTGCCTAGCGGCTTTAGATCAACGTATGATTTTGGGATGTGCGGTTCATGCTCTTTTTTTTTCTTTTTTTCTTTTTGCACCTAGCATGTACTTGGGTTGAACGTGCTCACCACACATCTAGATAAGTTCCTTGGGGGGTCTAGTTTCCAAAATGGGGTCACTTGTGGGGGGTTTCTACTGTTTAGGCATATCAGGGGCTCTGCAAACGTAACATGATGCCCGCAGACCATTCCATCAAAGTCTGCATTTCAAAACGTCACTACTTCCCTTCCGAACCCCGACGTGTGCCAAAACAGTGGTTTACCCCCACATATGGGGTATCGGCGTACTCAGGAGAAACTGGACAACAACTTTTGGGGTCAAATTTCTCCTGTTACCCTTGCAAAAATAAAAAATTCTGGGCTAAAAAAATATTTTTGAGGAAAGGAAACACATTTATTATTTTCACGGCTCTGCGTTATAAACTTCTGTGAAGCACTTGGGGGTTCAAAGTGCTCACCACACATCTAGATAAGTTCCCTTGGGGGTCTAGTTTCCAAAATGGGGTCACTTGTAGGGGAGCTCCAATGTTTAGGCACACAGGGGCTCTCCAAACGCGACATGGTGTCCGCTAACGATTGGAGCTAATTTTCCATTCAAAAAGTCAAATGGCACGCCTCCCCTTCCGAGCCTTGCCGTGCACCCAAACCGTGGTTTACCCCCACATATGAGGTATCGGCGTACTCAGGAGAAATTGCCCAACAAATTTTAGGATCCATTTTATCCTGTTGCCCATGTGAAAATGAAAAAATTGAGGCTAAAAGAAATTTTGTGTGAAAAAAAAGTACTTTTTCATTTTTACGGATCAATTTGTGAAGCACCTGAGGGTTTAAAGTGCTCACTATGCTTCTAGAGAAGTTCCTTGGGGGGTCTAGTTTCCAAAATGGGGTCACTTGTGGGGGAGCTCCAATGTTTAGGCACACAGGGGCTCTCCAAACGTGACATGGTGTCCGCTAGCGATGGAGATAATTTTTCATTCAAAAAGTCAAATGGCGCTCCTTCCCTTCTGAGCCCTGCCGTGCACCCAAACAGTGGTTTACCCCCACATGAGGTATCAGCGTACTCAGGACAAATTGGACAACAACGTTCGTGGTCTAGTTTCTCCTTTTACCCTTGGGAAAATAAAAAAATTGTTGCTAAAAGATCATTTTTGTGACTAAAAAGTTAAATGTTCATTTTTTACTTCCATGTTGCTTCTGCTGCTGTGAAACACCTGAAGGGTTAATAAACTTCTTGAATGTGGTTTTGAGCACCTTGAGGGGTGCAGTTTTTAGAATGGTGTCACTTTTGGGTATTTTCAGCCATATAGAACCCTCAAACTGACTTCAAATGTGAGGTGGTCCCTAAAAAAAATGGTTTTGTAAATTTTGTTGTAAAAATGAGAAATCACTGGTCAAATTTTAACCCTTATAACTTCCTAGCAAAAAAAAAATTTGTTTCCAAAATTGTGCTGATGTAAAGTAGACATGTGGGAAATGTTATTTATTAACTATTTTGTGTCACATAACTCTCTGGTTTAACAGAATAAAAATTCAAAATGTGAAAATTGCGAAATTTTCAAAATTTTCGCCAAATTTCAGTTTTTTTCACAAATAAATTCAGAAATTATCGACCTAAATTTACCACTAACATGAAGCCCAATATGTCACGAAAAAACAATCTCAGAATCGCTAGGATCCGTTCCTGAGTTATTACCTCATAAAGGGACACTGGTCAGAATTGCAAAAAACGGCAAGGTCATTAAGGCCAAAATAGGCTGGGTCATGAAGGGGTTAAACAGATTTTTCTGTTTAAAAATTATATTTTTAAAGAATATCTAGATTAATATAGAAATTAAATAAAAGTTTAGACACTTCCTGTTCTGTACAGATGTTTTTTCAGCAGTCTCATGATATCAATATATATAATTATTTTATTTTATTTTTTTTTTACACGGTAAAGTGTTGCTACACCCCCAGGTTTGTTGTGGTCTTTTTGCATTTCTCTTTTTGATCCCAATGTGTCATGTCTGCAGGGCGGTGATCACAGCAGTCAGCACAGGAGAAGTCTGGCTGAGGCGAGGAGACAGCAGCAAAACAAAGATCTATGTTTCACAACTGCAGAAAGGCAAATACTCAGTGAGAAGAGCAGGGAAGTGAGCGCGGCCTCACCCGGACTGCGGCTCGGTGGACGGGAGATCCTCTACAACGTGGCGATCACCATGGAGTGTAATGTGCAGAATTAGAACGCTGTGTATGTCATGTTGGGTGATCTCGCATTGTTCTTGAGGTGCGTGTATGGAGTGAATGGTGTGTGAATTGTGTGCTAATGGAACCTATAGAGCTTTAACCAGGACACTCGGTGTGGCTGGACAGTGGTGAATGAACAGAACAGTTTTTCAGATATAGTATATAAATATTTTCCTATATTTACTTTTTTTTTTTTTTTGCACAAAATAAATGTATTTTTTTATATCCGTTAATTTAGTAGACAATAAAGTCGTTTTGAGAGATTACCTGTTTTGGGCATTTGCTTTTCCTTTACTTTCTCCATGCTGAGATTGAGGGAAGAAGATATTAACCAGTAAGTTCGTTAATTTTACAAAAGTTTTAGGCTATGTGCACACGTAGGAAAAGAGGTGCAGAATTTTCTGCACAAAATTCGCATCTTCTGGCAGAATCTGCAGCTGCGGATTTGCTGCGGTTTTTATGTATGCGGATTTTGTGCGGTTTTTATGCGGAATTGATGCGGATTTTCTGCGGTTTTTGCCACTGTGGATTTTTATCATGAAGGGGTGCAGAAACGCTGCAGATCCGCACAAAAGAAGTGACATGCACTTCTTTGAAATCCGCAGCAATTCCGCACTGATTTTTCTGCACCATCTGCACAGTTTTTTTTTTTTTTATCCCATTGAATAACATTGTACTGTACATCACAGTGCGGATCTGCAGCGCTTCTGCGTGGAAAAATCCGCTGCGGATCCGCAGCAAATCCACATCGTTTGCACATAGCCTTAAGGGGGTATTTGCACTGAGGGTTTTTTTTCTTTCTGAAAAGTTTTCTAGTGTTTCTACTCCAAAAACTCAGCAGAAAGAAAACTCTGAACACACCCTAATAAATCAGCATATTCATTCAAGGTAACAGCAGCTTGATGCCAGAGATGGGCGAGGATGGGGATAAGGGCAGCCATGATAAGCTAATGGAATGACAAGGAGGGGAAGGTGCCTATTGATTTTGTCTGACCACTTATATGCCAGTCGGTAATGAAAATTAAAATCTCCCAGTGCATTTATATCTTCCATACGTCATACGTTTTCTGAAGCCCAGTTTTTACAACTTTATGTAGCTCTAAGTGCATCAGTTAAAGGCCGGTGTTGCCATACACCCGACGCATAGGAACAGGAACTGAGCTGCAAAAAAATACAAGTAACCTATCTCAATGGGTGCTGTAACTCTCCAACATCAAATGCTCATTGTGGGAACATAGCCTAAGGGTGCTATCACATTGCGTTTAGGCACCCGTTCAGTGGCTCTTGTCATGGCTCGCATCCGATCCTCCCCTGGTGTCTCTCTCAAACTTGTGTGACATTCTGTACTCTGATCACACGGTTATCCCACCTTCCGTTCACATGCCTATTGAGTTCCTCTCACACTGCATTATACCCCATGTTCAATGGCCAGGGAAGCTTGGAGGCGGTAACAGTAGCTGCTGGCCAGGGAAGCTCGGGGGCGGTAACAGTAGCTGCTGGCCAGGGAAGCTCGGGGGCGGTAACAGTAGCTGCTGGCCAGGGAAGCTCAGGGGCGGTAACAGTAGCTGCTGGCCAGGGAAGCTCAGGGGCGGTAAGATACTGTTACTGCCCCTGACATTCCCTGTCCTGAAGATACTGTACTGTTATTTTTCTCCTTAAGAAGTAGTTATATTAAGCTGCAATTAGTTTGATCAGTCACAGGCCCAAGTAATATACAAATATATTTTCGCCTACGCCTCATTGGGGGACACAGGACCATGGGTGTTATGCTGCTGCCACTAGGAGGACACTAAGTAAACAGAGAAAGAATAGCTCCTCCCCTGCAGTATACACCCTCCTGCTGGCTCAGTGAACCAGTTCTTGCTTAGTGTCTGTAGGAAGCACTTGGGTTTGCTTTCAGACCCCACCGTTTTTATTTTAGCTTTTTACTTTTTATTCTATTTTTCCTTAACAGAGCGAATGGGGGCGACGGATCCTTTCTAGGTTCCGATCTCCCCCGAACCATCAACAGGCAAGTACGTGGAGCGTCCCTCCCGTATCCTTTCATGCAACGTTGGATGCCAGCCCTGAGCTCACCTTACGGGCGACGGTTCCTTCGCGTTCCGATCTCCCCCCCCCCCCCCCCCCCCAATAGCTGGTGACCACATGGAGTAGCCCTCCATCTACCTCTCCTGGAGCCAGGTGCATAGCTGGACATGATATATATGGAGTCCATGCAGCCCCCCCTCTGCATCACCAATGATATAGCGGATGACGCATGGCGGCAGAAGCTCTCCACCCCCTCCCTGACTATGGCGACAGTGGATTGAGCACCGGCCCACCGCATCTATCGTGAGTACACTGCGGGGGCCGAGGCGCTGGGGTTCCTGGTCGCTGGGGTATGGGAGGTCCGCACCTTAAGCCTGTGTCCGTGGGTGGTCTGTAGTGCGGCAACCCCACGAAGGAGTGCAGCTAATGATGGCGCTAATAGCGGTCACGGTGCTGCAGGCCGCAACAGCAGAGAAGTAAAAAAAAATTCCCTCAATACAGGCCGGAGTTTTGGCCACGCCCACCTGCAGTTAGCCCCACCCACTTTTCCTGGCGCTTCTCGTTCCCTGTGATGAGCTCCCACTTCCTGGTCTCGGCGGCCATCTTGGGACACCCACAGCCCTGATGCTGCAGCACTGCTCCAGCGTTTCCTATCACAGCCCTCAGGACTAGCGTTTTTCTCTGCCTACACTGCGGACCTGCCCTGGGGACTCAAGACACAGGACCTGGGTAAGCTAAAGAAGCATAGTTTAACCCTTCCCCTGCTAGTAAGCGCTCTCAGGTGGTGGACATTGAAATCCTCCCTGAATCAAGGAAAGTCTTTTCTTCCAGTACACTGGCTGGTTGTGATGACAGGCGCCAGTCTTCTAGGCCGGGGAGCGGTGTTCCTTCATCACACTGCTCAGGGCCGCTGGTCCCCCCAGGAATCACGCCTTCCATTCAACATCTTGGAAATCCGGGCGATCAGGCTGGCACTTCTCCAGTTCCATCCCTTCCTAGCAGGTTGCCCAATCAGGATTCAGTCCGACAACGCCACTGCAGTGGCATACATCAACTGCCAAGGGGAAACCCGCAGCAGGGCGGCCATGACAGGTAGGCCACATTCTCCGATGGGCCGAAGGAAAACCGCTCAATGATCTCTGTGGTTCACATCCCAGGAGTGGACAATTGGGAGGCAGACTTCCTCAGTCGTCAATGCCTCGACTCCGGGGAGTGGTCTCTCCATCCAGAGATCTACCACCAGATGATCTGTCGTTGGGGAACCCCGGACGTGGATCTGATGGCCTCACGGCTGAACTCCAAGGTTCTCGACTTCATGGCACGGTCCCACGATCCGGCAGCCATCGGGGCAGATGCTTTTGTACTCCCGTGGCATCATTTTCGGCTTCCGTACATATTTCCCCCGCTTCCTCTCCTGCCGAGAGTCATCAAGAAAATCAGAGCGGAGAGGGTACCGGTAATCCTGATTGTGCCAGATTGGCCGCGCCGGGCGTGGTATGCGTAACTAGTTCAACTAGTTGGCGACGTTCCCTGGCGATTACCAAATCGCGCAGATCTGCTATCTCAAGGCCCCTTTTACCACCAGAACTCAGAGGCCCTGTGTTTGACGGCATGGCCGTTGAGTCCTGGGTCCTAACCCAGGCAGGTTTCTCTCCAGAAGTCATAGCTACCATGATCAGCGCTAGAAAGCCTATGTCTATGCATATCTATCATCGCACTTGGAAGACTTTTTCTTTTCTTGGTGTAGCGACCGAGGACGTTCTCTACATTTTTCCATCCCTTCCATTCTCGAGTTCTTACAAACGGGTTTGGACTTGGGTCTCGCCCTTAGTTCTCTCAAGGGGCAGATCTCAGCCCTGTCTGTTCTCTTCCAACGCAGGATTGCTAACAGATTACAGGTTTATTCAGGGAGTTTCCCATCGGGCGCCCCCCTATAGGATGCCGTTGGAACCATGGGATCTTAATCTGGTCCTCGGAGTTTTGCAACAGGCTCCTTTCGAACCTCTACAAGACGTTTCCCTGTCTCTGCTTTCATCGAAAGCTGCTTTTCTAGTTGCGGTCACCTCTATTAGACGAGTCTCCGAGCTGGCGGCTGTCCTCTCAAGTTCCGTTCCTGAATTTTCATCAGGATAAGGTGGTGTTGAGGACATGCCCGTCTTTTCTACCGAAAGTTGTATTCTCTTTTCATCTCAATTGTCTTACCGTCACTCAGTCCGGCACCAGTCCATCGCATCGAGAAGGCCCTTCACATACTGGATTTAGTGAGAGCTCTTAGGAGATACATCTCACGGACAGCGTCTTTCCGCAGGTCAGATGCCCTATTCGTGCTCCCGGAAGGACCGAGGAAAGGGTTTCCCGCTTCCAAGGCGACAATAGCCAAATGGATCGTTCGGCTATTCAAGAGTCCTACCGAGTCAGAGGTCTTCCTGTCCCAGCAGGGATTAAGGCTCACTCCACTCGGTCAGTGGGTGCGTCTTGGGCCATCCGGCACCAAGCTTCGGCAGCACAAGTTTGTAAGGCTGTGACTTGGTCCAGCCTGCATAACTTTACAAAATATTACCATATTCACTCTCAGGCCTCGGCAGATGCGACCGTCGGCAGATGAATTTTGCAGGCGGCTGTGCCGCATCTGTAACTTGTGGGTACAAGCAGCAATTGCAGTTGTTTCCCACCCAGGGACTGCTTTAGGACGTCCCATGGTCCTGTGTCCCCCAGTGAGGCGTAGGAGAAAAGGAGATTTTTGTGTACTCACCGTAAAATCCTTTTCGCCGAGCCAATCATTGGGGGACACAGCACCCACCCTGGTAGCCTATTGGCTTTGTTTTTTTTTAGTTAACTTGGGTTTGGCATAGTTCATTCTTGTTAAATATTAAGCTCCTACTGCTTTTTTACCGAACTGGTTCACTGAGAGCCAGCAGGAGGGTGTATACTGCAGGGGAGGAGCTATTCTTTCTGTGTTTACTTAGTGTCCTCCTAGTGGCAGCAGCATAACACCCATGGTCCTGTGTCCCCCAATGATTGGCTCGGAGAAAAGGATTTTACGGTGAGTACACAAAAATCTTATTGCTGTCCCCATTGGGGCTCACAATCTATATTCCCTAACACTTTATCTTTGGAGAGGGAGGAAATCGGAACCCTGCGAAAACCCAAACTCCTTGCAGATGTTGTTCTTAGTGGGATTTGAATTTAAGTGCTGCAAGACCACCGTGCTGCCCCCATCTATATATATAATTGTCTAAGGGTTTTTCCGTCTGTCTGTCTGTCTGTCCCGTTTATTCATTCGCTGATTGGTCGAGGCCGCCTGGGCCTCGACCAATCAGCGACGGGCACAGCATGGCGACTATGTCATAATGGAAATCCCGCGTCTCTGATTGGTCGAGGCCTGGCGGCCTCGACCAAGCAGCGACTGGCACAGCATGGCGACTATGATGTCATAAAGGTTGCCTCGACCAATCAGCGACGGGCACAGTCTGCCGCGAATTCGCCTCGACCAATCAGCGACGGGCACAGTATCGACGTAGATGTCATAATGGTTGCCATGGCGACGATGTCATAAAGGTTGCCTTGACCAATCAGCGACGGGCACAGTCTGCCGCGAATTCTGGAATCATCATTGTCCATATACTACGGGGACATGCATATTCTAGAATACCCGATGCGTTAGAATCGGGCCACAATCTAGTGTATATATATATATATATATATATATATATATTGGTCTAAGGGGTACTTCCGTCTTTCTGTCTGCAACTTCCGTCACGGAAATCCCGCGTCACTGATTGGTCTCGCCAGCTGCCTGTCATGGCTGCCGCGACCAATCAGCGACGGGCATAGTCCAATTAGTCCCTCCCTACTCCCCTGAAGTCAGTGCCCAGCGCCCGCTCCATACTCCCTACAGTCAGTGCTCGGCGCCCGCTCCATACTCCCCGCAGTCAGTGCCCGGCGCCCGCTCCATACTCCCCGCAGTCAGTGCCCGGCGCCCGCTCCATAATCCCCTCCGCTCACGCAGGGTTAATGCCAGCGGTAACGGACCGCGCTATGCCGCTGCTATTAACCCTGTGTCCCCAACTTTTTACTATTGATGCTGCCTATTCAGCGTCAATAGTAAAAAAAAATCTAATGTTAAAAATAATAAAAAAACAAAAAACCTGCTATACGACGATGCGCTCGCGGCTGCCGCCATCTTCCGTTACCAGAGATGCTTTGCGAAATTACCCAGAAGACTTAGCGGTCTCGCGAGACCGCTAAGTCTTCTGGGTAATTTCGCAAAGCATCCTGGCAACGGAAGATGGCGGCGGCTGCGCGCATAGGGACAGCTTCGCTGGATCCCAGGGGGTGAGTATATAACTATTTTTTTGTTTTAATTATCTTTTTTTAACACGGATATGTGCACACACTGCTATATACTACGTGGGCAGTGTTATATAGCACGTGGGCTGCGTTATATACAGCGTGCCTGCTATATACCGCGTGGGCAGTGTTATATACCGCGTGGGCAGTGTTATATACCGCGTGGGCAGTGTTATATACCGCGTGGGCAGTGTTATATACCGCGTGGGCAGTGTTATATACTACTTGGGCAGTGTTATATAACGCGTGGCTGCTATATACTATGTGGCCAGTGTTATGTACCGCGTGGGCTGCGCTATGTACCGCGTGGGCTGCGCTATGTACCGCGTGGGCTGCGCTATGTACCGCGTGGGCTGCGCTATGTACCGCGTGGGCTGCGCTATGTACCGCGTGGGCTGCGCTATGTACCGCGTGGGCTGCGCTATGTACCGCGTGGCCTGTGCTATAACGTGGCCTGTGTTATATACTGCGTGGCTGCTATATACTGCGTGGGCTGTTATATACTATTTTGGCTGTGGTTTTATTTACTACGTGGCCACTGTTAATACAGGCCACGCAATATATAACGCATCGGGTATTCTACAATATGTATGTATATAGCACAGGCCACATAGTATATAGCACAGGCCACGTAGTATTTGTCTGCTATATACTACATGGCTCCTATATACTACGTGGCCTGTGCTATATACTATCTGGCTGCTACATACATACATACATACATACATACATACATACATACATACATACATACATACATACATACATACATACATACATACATACATACATACATACATACATACATACATATTCTAGAATACCCGATGCGTTAGAATTGGGCCACCATCTAGTCTATTATATACAGTGTTAATAAACACCATTTTTTTTTCACAACTCATAAACTGCAATTACAGGAGGATTGCACACGTTTGTGCTGAACGTTGAATACCCTTTTAGTATAAGCTGTACAGAAATTTCTGATAAGAATACCTGCTGTAGAGCCTGAGGGGCCAGTGGATGGCGGAGAGAATCGAATAGCATTTAAGAAAATAAAACGAGTTATGGTCTGCTCTAGGCATGAAGTAAAAGTGTTTTTCTCCTTTGTTTTGCTTCAAGGGTTGTTCTATTAAATCTCACTGAAGATTGACAGTTCAAACAGCACTGCTGGCTCCGACTGTGCACTTTTCCATGCTCCAAGCAATGGCTGCATTGGCGGAGTGCAGAGGGACAGAAGCTGGCCGAATTGTGTGGTCCATCGAGACTGGCCAGCTTTAGAACAGCGCTTGGAAGCACTGCACGTGTTCGGCTACCGCTGCTAGACTGCAGAAGTGTCCAATAACCTAGATAAGAGCATACTAAAGAAAAACCCGCTGTACTTGAGTGGAGATTTTGTTACATACATGCTCAGAGACAACCATACGTAATCATACTTGACACTACCAAGGTCTTTTACATATGAAGGGATTGTGTAGCTCTGAATTATATTTAAAGTGGATCTGCCACCAAATTTCACAATAACCACTACATACATTGTTGAACCTGACGATGCTGGGATACTTTCTTTGAAAACCCATGTCCGATATAGTCATGCAATCCTAAAATACACATAAGCAGACAGGGCTGGACCCATAATATGCTTATTATAATATTAGGTAGGGAAACTGTCACAAAGAAGTATACAGCTATTTATTATAATATTTACATATATTTTCAAAGTACACCAGCCTCATTGGGTCTAATAGACTTATTTACCAATGTATGCAGTTTCTATTGTTGAATCTAATTAATAAGAGATCTACTTTAAAAAATAAATCTATAATGCTGTTGAATATAAAAGTCACCTTACTGATCCTGCTCCAATGCTATAGGGTCCCAGGCATGCCTTCAACCTTTCTGCAGCATCTCAGTGGACTTGACCACTGCAGCCAATCGTTAACTGTAGCTGTGATCAAAGGCAATGCATCAAGCAGTGATTGGCTGCAGCAGTGCCATGCTTGTTCAAACTTGGTGTTTTTTTTATTTTCATGGCTGAATAACCCTTTTAAATAACTACTCCCTAAAGACCTTTTATGTAATGGGTTAGAAGCCTCAGAAATAATTACCGGTAGATAAATAATGTACCAACCTTTCTTGTCAATCTGCGTTTTATGTGCAGATATTCCCTATAGAATTGCATTAGATGCGGAAAATCAGCAGGCAAAAATGCACGTAATCCAAATATGACTTTGTCAATAAAGTTTTGTCAGAGCCAAAACCCAGGAACTATTAAAAACAAAAAACAAAGCAGCTTTATTTAAAACATGACATAACAATATAGACAAAAAAACACAAGCGTCAAATATGCAAGTAAAATAATTTTCGAAATAAGTGCATAAAATCTGTAACATCAAAAACTCATGAAATATTCATCATGGGAACGTAGTCTTATTACACAAATGAAAAATGGAAAGTCGTAGATTGCATCACTCGGAGTCCCCCATATTGTGTATTACAAATCTGTACTGTAAATCTTCCATAAAATGCTGACCACAATAAAAATCCTTTTTGTTACCCTTCAGGCTAAATTCGATGTGTCTGGGCGTGTGATGGTGCGTGACTCACATGTTGAACGTCAATGGGTTTGTTTATTCAGTCGCTATAAGAAAGGAATGTGACATCCTATAAGGCTGAGGAGTACAGGCGGGGAGACTAATCTACCGATTTTATAGAACTGATATTTTATACTCCCAAAATGAAGCTCGGACGCTGCCAGGATTTCCCACAGAGTTTAACGTTTAGCGGGTACGACATTCCACCGAAGATCCAAACTAGAGCTCAACCTGAGGCTTCATGAATTTAAGGAACAGAAGGCTGATTTATAAACTTTACTGGAACCTAAGGACTCGGCTCTTTAAGTGGCTATATAAGAATAATGGGGCCCCAAAGCTATAGTCCAACTTGACCCCCACCAATTATATATAAATAATGTGGTGAGGGTCACGAGACATAGGTACAATCACAGTGAGATGGGCATGTGCATTAGAAATAGTGACCCACTGAAGCTCCTCTTTGTTTTCACTTATACGATACCACTTTAATGGCCCTTATACAGTAGGATGCCCCCAAAAATGCCGTGTCTCCAACATAGTATGAAGCCCCTACTATATCCCCAGTACAATGTATAATGCGTCTCCTCAATACAGCATAATGAACTCGTCTGCTGGATTTTGTGAAGTGGATACAAAACCCATAGTCCAGTTTCATGAACAAATTACGGCCAAAGATGCTTTTGCTTTAACATAATAAAATGAGCATAACCTACTGCTGTCCTTGCCTCTCCAGTGCTGCCTCTTTGCTACTATTTAGGCTGTGTGCACACGTTCCGGATTTTTTGCATTTTTTTGTGTGGTTTTTCGCTATAAAACCGTGAAAAAAAAAAAAACGCATCCATTAAGCATCCTATTATTAGAATGCAATCCGCAGTTTTTGTGCACATGCTGCATTTTTTTCCAGGGCAGAATCGCATTCCGGACAAAAACAGCATGTTCATTTTTGTGCGGAATCGCGGGGATTCCGCACACATAGGAATGCATTGATCCGCTTACTTCCCGCATGTGGCTATGCCCACCATGCGGGAAGTAAGCGGATCATGTGCGGTTGGTACCCAGGGTGGAGGAGAGGAGGCTCTCCTCCACGGACTGGGCACCATATAATTGTAAAAGACAAAAATAAATAAATAAAAAATCGTGATTTTCTCACCTTCCGGTGGCCCCTGCAGCCTTCCCCGTTCCCAGTAATGCCTCGCGGCAATGACCTGTGATGACCTAGCGGTCTCGCGTGATGCTACGTCATCACAGGTCATTGCCGCGAGGCATTACTGGGAACGGAAGCATCACGAGGAGCGGGAAGGCTGCCGGGGGACTTTGGAAGGTGAGAATAACTATTTTGTATTATTTTTAACATTAGATCTTTTTACTATTGAGGCTGCATAGGCAGCATCAATAGTAAAAAGTTGGTCACATGTGTCAAAACCTATGTTAGACAAAGGTGACCAACCTGTCAATCAGTTTTCCAAGCGATGCTACAGATCGCTTGGAAAACGCTAGCATTCTGCAAGTTAATTACGCTTGTAAAACGCTAGTGTTTAGCGGGAAAACGCATGCCAATTCTGCATGTGATATACCCGCGGCAGGAGTTGTAGAATTGCCGCGGAAATTTCACTTAGACTTACTGGTGTTTTTAAAAGGTTGCAGCGATGATTTCCTATCTACAGCACATAACTACGACAGCCAATCACTGGGCTCAAAGATGATGAACTAGCACATTACGGCTAAGCTGAGGGATTGGCTGCAGTGGTCACGTGTGTAGACAGGACATCAAAATTGAGGCCCTGTCAACAAATACTGATAGGGAGCAGTGTAGGGGTGGCACTAAAATGGCAAGGTTAAACTACTAGTGATGAGCGAGTGTAATCGTTGCTTGGGTGACCTCCGAGTATTTTTTAGAGCTCGGAGATTGTTTTCATCGTGGCAGCTGAATGATTTACAGCTATTAGCCAGGCTGAGTACATGTGGGGGTTGCCTGGTTGCTAGGGAATCCCCACATGTAATCAAGCTGTCTAGTAGCTGTAAATCATTCAGCTGCCGTGATGAAAACTAAATCTCCGAGCAGTCATAAATACTCGGAGGTCACCCGAGCAACGACTACACTCGCTCATCACTAGTAACTACTGCTAATTTTGTTATATTGAAGCAAGTTTAGATTGGCCACATTTTGATTGAAACCTGATAACCCCTTTAATGTTCTAATAGTCTCTCATATTGTTAATACAAGTAACATCTAAAAAATTCTCTCTGTCTTAGCAGCTCAGCCATGTCCCCCTGCAATAGGAGCCTCTCTCCTTGCCCCATTTTCAAAAGGACACAAATATTTTTAAAGTATTGCCCACTTTGACTCCCAGTAATATCGGCTGGATTGTGAACTCTGTGTGTCCAGAGTACAGCTACTTCATTAGCTCATATATGTCAGCACAACTCTTATTCTGCACTTATTACTCCTTCATGTGCTTTCATTTTTGTCTATAGCCAGTTTTATCTGCTCTCCATGAGACACTACAAGTTTTCTACCCTGTCCATATTGTAGAAATCTGTCTAAAAACCCCTCTCCCTTCTTGCTGCTTTCTTTAACACTGAGAGAAGGGTTGGAGAGCAACTCACCAGGTGCTCTGAATGATACGTAACATTTTTAAAAATTTAGATAAAAGTCTTACATCTTGCAGCAGCAAATTGATGGAAATTTTGTAATCAAGATTAGGTTTAGGTTCAGCCCAGAGGGCAGGAGGGGAGTGACCCAGAAGGTGAAATGCTTGTGTGAAGCATATCCTCTTGCTTTTTCTCTGGGAGGTCTTGAGGACACATTGTGTGAGAAGTCACACACAAAGGGGACCACAAGCCTCCCATGTGGCAGCCCCTCCCCCGCCAGCCACGCTTTTCAACTAACTGGTAAATGACCATCTGTTCTGCTTACATCTTTTGTCCTACCACTATTGTATTTGCATATCTGACCATTGTATATGTGTAGCCATCGTATTTATTTATATATATATATATATATATATATATATATATATATATATATATATATATATATATATATATATATATATATATATAATTTAATCTTGGGCTGTCCCTCTTCTCGATCCACGAATCCACACGTCCGATACTCGGTCTAATCTCACATGCTACTGGGGGCAGGTTTCTGGCCCGATGTAACCCTGTTAACGGACCTGGCGTATATCGATTGAGGAACTGATGACAGTCCTACCGGGCTGATAAGGTTCTGTTTCACTGGTGCTAGTGAAAAGGGACTCTCAGCCTTTCAGGGTTGTGGGTGAGTGTGCCACCTTTTCTCACTCCCCGTGCCTCCCTGGGCCCATGTGGACAGGGGGTGTCTGTGCCAAGCTGACCTTACGTGTCCCCAGGGGGTGAGGAACGACATGTTGGTACAAGTGGGGAGGCCTTACCTGTGATCCCGCTGATGTAATATTGATGTCAGGTGGGGTAGCGAGGTGTGGATGCTTCATGTTCATCAAAAGTGGTGGCAGAGCGGTGGAATCAAGATAATAGTGTGTGTGACCCATACTCCCAAGACACTAAAGACTACCAGTAGTAGCTTTCTGCCACTGGGTTCTTAAAGAGACTCTGTCACCTAAAAATCGTATCTGAGCTAAGCCCACGGGCATCAGGGGCTTATCTACAGCATTCTGTAATGCTGTAGATAAGCCCCTGATGTAACCTGAAAGATGAGAAATAAAGGTTAGATTATACTCACCCAGGGGCGGTCCCTCTGCGGTCCGGTCCGATGGGCGTCGCGATCCGGGTCCAGCGCCTCCTTTCGTCATTCGATGACGTCCTCTTGTCTTCATGCCACGGCTCCGGCGCAGGCGTACTTTGTCTGCCCTGTTGAGGGTAGAGCAAAGTACTGCAGTGCGCAGGCGCCGTCAGTCCACTAGTGGGCTGCTCTCCATCTGCTCATCCCCCCAGCCAGGCAGTCTCAGATGACCTCCTGCAAGCTGCCCTGGCCAGTCTCCGGGCTGGAGACAAAGCCACCTACGAGACCCTCATAGCAGCGGCAGAACGTCGCGAGGCAGTGGAAGATGCAGAACATCAGTGAGTGCACGAGCACAAGCAACAAACGCTTCAGCTCCAACTCAAGCTGCAGACTCCAGCCTGTCGCGAGTCCCCTGAGATCCAGATCCTGAAGCTACATGTGGAGTACTTCCATCTACTGGACCAAGGAGGGGACTTGGACACTTTTTTGCTGGCATTTGAGAAAACTTGCCATCAGTACCATCTGCCTGAGGACCAGTGGGTCCGGTTCTTAACCTCTCGCCTCAGGCGTAAGGCCCTGGAAATCTTTGCCTTGCCCAGCGAGGGCATCAAGCAGGCTCTGGTCCGGCAGTACAACTTGACCCCTGAGACGTACAGGAAGAAGCTTTGGTATATGCAGCGGGGTCCTGCAGACAGCTGGGCCGATCACATGCGAGCCTTAATGCTGACCAATGGACCACAGGACTGGAGCTCACCAGTGTCCAGCAGCTGAAGGAGCTCATGGCAACTGAGCAGCTTTTGTGGAACTGCCCGGAGGACCTCCAGCAGTACCTCCGTGACCGGAAGCCAAAGGGGGCCTCTGCAACAGCGACACTTGCCGACCAGTACTCCAATAACAGGACTCCAGAGGCCAAGAAACTTGCCGGCTGGAGAGAGAGTAAGATGAACGCGGTGCCTGCTGTCCCTGCTCCCAAGATACCAGGGGGCAACTGCCCATGCTTCCCTCTCCACGTCAATGGGGAACTTCGACTGTTTCACCTCTGCAGACAGTCAGGACACTTCAAAGCCATGTGTCCCCAGGTCCAGAAGGACCCATCCAAGAAACTGTCCACTGTTTTATGTGTGGGTGGGGGTGGTGGGAGGTCCCTTGACAACCTTCAGCCCATCACAATAGGCCAGGACATGGCCATGGGACTGTGAGACAACGGCCCTGAGATGACTCTTGTGCGGCCTGAGCTGGTGTCCCTACAGAATTTGGTACCAAGGAAAACCCTTGTCGTTTCCAGGATTGGAGGCATTGAACCGGCGCTGCCCGTCACCAAGGTGTACTTGTATTGGGGTAGCTAGTGTCCCACTATGTGGCCACTGAAAACCCAACGCCTGATCCTCCAGACCAAAACGTAATGTCTATCCCTGTTGGTGTCAATTTGAATAATGTGCCTACTGATGGGGATTTGGGGGTGGGTGATGTACTGTGTCCCACTCCCCTTGGGGGATGAGATTAATCAAGCCAGCTGTGATAATGCCTCCGAGTATGGCCAGGAGGCTGACTGGAACAGTTTGTCCTGTGAGGTTGTGACAGAGGGGACAGACGGGGCAGACAGCTGCGGAGGGGGAGCATGCAATGGAGGGTGGGGCGGTCCAAGGAGAGGTAGGCCTCATTGCAGGGTTCCTCCACAACCAGCATGTCAGAGGGCCAGGTTAGTCAGTCTGGACCAGCAACTTGGTCGGAAGCAGAGGAGAAGTGGGCACTACCCGCGGTTGCAGCGACTGTTGCTGCTGTCATGCGCAGTGGTAGCGCCGGGGGTCCGACGGCTTCTCCCCTTCTGACCAAGTGGCTGTTGGGTCAGATGGAAGCCAGGAGACAAGTCCCGGGGAGCTGATCCAAGATGTGGTAGTCTTGTCTATTCTGGCCACGTCTAGTCAGAGATTTCAGGCAGTGTTGGATGACAGGGGGGTGTCTGTGTAAAACTGTGCCAAGCTGACCTTACGTGTCCCCAGGGGGTGCGGAACGTCACGTTGGTACAAGTCGGGAGGCCTGACCATATAATCCCTCTGACGTAATATTGACATCAGGTGGGGTTGCGAGGTGTGGATCCTTGACGTTCATCACACCAGCGAAGGCCATTAAGGTCCTATGTGGCCGAGAGGATTAATACTATTAAGACCAGTGATAGTTGGGTGTTCGAGAATTTGCATTGGGGCCCCAGAAGTATCTAGTTTTGCCATGGCTAAGATCCGACTTGAATGACTTAACGCTGAACTAGGCAATCTATACAATAGGCTGAAATGTATCCATCTCCTTTACTTTGCTTTTTACAGGGAAAACCTCATTCTGCATAAATGCACAATCTATAATCCGTTAGTGGTTTGCGATACAAAGCCCAATGTGAAGGGATCTGTCATAACCACCGAACGTTTCTTTCTGGAATCCCAAAAGCTTGACTTGTTTCACAAGTCTCTGCAGAGCAGGCATGTGGAGAGAAGTGGCAGCGTGAGATACTGAGAAAGACGAGGAGGGGAGGAGAAGTGGAAAGATTGAGTGGAGGAGCTGCGTATACACCTTGCAACACCCTGAGGGTTAGTCACTCTGGGAACGCCCATAGGGGTGGGAAAAACAGGGCGAGAAAGATTCAGGACTCTGTGTCCCGAAGGAAGGCAGAAGGTAAGTGGGACATATTCCGTTGTTGTTCGTTACTTCTAACATGTGCTGTCCTCTATAGTGGCCAGACGATAACGGAAGAGTCGTTACTTCGTAACAATGTACAGACGTAATGATTATCCCGCAGTTCCGATATTCCACTGCTGAGTAATAAGGAGTTTACTCACCGCACAATATTCCTGAGGTTTTACCAAAGTTCAACTTGGAAGTATTAATCTTTCTGCTTTCATTGTAACGTGACTCTCTAATCCTGTCTCTAAATTCAGAACAAGCATCGTGTACATAGGAGGGGGTCAGGCTGGAATTACCGGCATGGACAGCACATCCGAACCCAGTGCTACAAGGTACGGTATCATATTAATGTGTTCGTAGTTGGGTTGTACGATCATCCACGCTCACATCACTGCTGCGGCATAGCGGGGGGACGACTAGAATTCTATCACGATTTTTATTATCAATATATTAATCTACTTTGTTTTGGAGATCACTGCCTATTTTCAGGCTAATTCTATACACAGCAATTCTTTAATATATTTCTGCTCAGTAAATAGCTGCCCTGAGTTTCTGTCAGGAACTCGTAGAGTTAATCTATAATTTATACATGAGATGCAGAATATAGAAAACACTCAATCACCAGGTATAGCTTCCTTTCTCTCATACTGTCAGCAAAAGTGGTTCTCCGAATTGCAGTATATTGGAGATCTCAAAGTTTGTGGCACATGGCCAAGAAGCTGCATGCAGCCTTACATCACCAAGCTCAATGCCAAGAGTCAGATGGAGTGGTGTAAGGCTGTAAAGCCACCACTGGACTCTGGAGGAAATGTGTTCTGTGCGATGACTGATCACACTTCTCTCTCTAGCAACTGATGGACGAATCTGGGTTTGATGAATGCCAGGAGAACATTACCCGCCTGACTACATTGTGCCCGCTGTACAGTTTGGTGGAGGAGGATAACGCTATGGACTTCTTTTTTAAGGGTGGGCCTTGGCAGCTTAGTTCCTGTGATGGGAAATCTTAATGCCCCAGCACAAGACATTGTGGAAAATTAATATTCCACTATGATGGGAACAGTTTGGGGAAGGCCCTTTTCTTTTCCCCATGGCTGGGCCCAGTGCACAAGGTCCATAAAGGCCATGGTTGGAGGAGTCTGGTGAAGTACATGACTGGCCACTCAGAGCCTGGACCTCAACCCCATCCAAAACCTTTGGTATGAACTAGACGCGAAATTGTGATCACGGCCTCACCCCAACATCAGGGTCTGACCTCACAAATGGCCTTCTGTATAAAAATCCCTACATTCTCACTCCAAAATCTCATCGCAATCCTTCCCAGAAAAGCGGGAGTTGATATATCTGTAATAATTAAAAACAAAGCAAATAGACAGTGACAGAATTGCATTAATTCCATCCACTCACAAAACGTAACCAAATTCAATCAAGAAATTATATGTACCCCAAAATGGCACTAATAAAGCAACAACTGGTCCTACAAAATACAGGTCCTTATTAACAATGTCCACACAATGTTTTGTAAAGCATTAATGAAAACACAAAAAATAGCCTAATATAAACTAATCTTTAACGGGTTTCTAGAGGATCAACAGAAATTTGCCTAATGACTATAAATGACATAAAAAAAAAATCAAACAAACATTACTTTTCTGATTATTCTAATGTTTTTCCAGTTCCGTTGCCCTACTACTCCACATTGGTCTCTGTTTACTTCCGAGCAGCCACGTGTTGTCTACATGTGACCACTGCAGCCAATCACTGGCCTCTGTATTCTTGTGCCATTTCCTTTGGCATCACCAATTAGGACATTGATTAGTTGTATAGAAGTAATCACAGACAGCGGTGATGAACTAACTAGAAATACATTAAGTAATGTTTATTTAATTATTTTATTGGAAATGTTCATTAATCCCAGAAAAAAACATTTTTGGCCTCTGCTAGGTTAAAATTGTGAACTCAATAATGAGCCCAGTGATTAGCTGCGGTGGTCACATGTGCTGATGTCATGATGTTACCGCTGCGGTCTGTCAACATTGACCAGGGCAATGGTGGAGAGGCAGCACTGGACCTGAATTTATTACTTTACTGTAGCGGAAGTCAATGTGGATAAAGAAAAACGTATACCTTATTACTGGAAAACTCCTTTAAGAGGTTAAAGGAATAATCAAACTGATTTGATGTCATCTGTACATAAAAAAGAAAAAAATAAATTGGGTGAAGTCTGTGTTTTCTGAGAAACCAAGAAACCACTGATTTCCAAAATGGACTGTATAAATTGTATCACCTACACATAATTTAGGTACAACGTATGGACGGATTATATTTTTAGCTTCTCAAAATTAAAACTAAAGTTGGAAATTAAGTAAAAAATCTCACGCTAACACAGTCTACGCACTAAATGAAGCGCTCAAGCACACCTGAACTCAAACTCATAGAGAGGGTACCTAAGTGAGGGCCCCCTCTATGCCATTCATACGCCCCATTAGGGCATGCGGACAGGTGTTGGCCTCATTAAACACCTCCTTTATAGGGTTACCATCTTCAACTTGTAAAAGTTTAAGCCTTCAAAAATAAAAAATAAAAAGTTCTAAAAAATGAATTGATAGAAAAAAACTATTACAACTTTTTAAAAATTGTTTAGTCTCTTCTTCATCTTCAGGGCAGGATGCTACAAGGATTGAAAATCACAAGCTTGGATCTTACCCCCCCAGATATGAATAACTTTTTAGTTTATAATTTTCCTCCTTGTCACATACAGTCATGGCCAAAAGTGTTGTCACCCTTGAAATTGTTCCAGAAAATGAAGTATTTCTCCCAGAAAATTACTGCAATTACACGTTTTGTTATACACATGTTTATTTCCTTTGTGTGTATTGGAATAACACAAAAAAACAGGGAAAAAAGGCAAAATGGACATAATTTCACACAAAATCCCCAAAATGGGCAGGACAAAATTGTTGGCGCCCTCAACTTAATATTTGGTTGCACACTCTTTGTAATAAATAACTGTAATCAATCGCTTCCAACACTTTCAGCCATGATTTTATATTTAGAAATTCCCAAACCAGGTCTAATGAAGAAATAGTTAAATAACATTTTACTAAGGCTACTTTCACACTAGCGTCGTGCACTGCACGTCGCTATGCGTCATTTTGTAGAAAAAACGCATCCTGCAAAATTGCTTGCAGGATGCGTCTTTTCTCCATAGACTTGCATTAGCGACGCAGTGCGACGCATTGCCACACGTCGCAACCGTCGTGCGACAGTTGCGTCGTGTTGCGTTGGACCGTCGCCACAAAAAAAGTTACATGTAACTTTTTTTGTGCGTCGTGACCGTCTTTTCCGACCGCGCATGCGCAGCCGGAACTCCGCCCCCGCCTCCCCGCACATCACAATGGGGCAGCGGATGCGTTGTAAAACTGCATCCGCTGCCACCGTTGTGCGGCGCTTTCACAGTTTGCGTCGGTGCGCTGCAACGTCGCATTGCGACGTGCAGTGCACGACGCTAGTGTGAAAGTAGCCTAACTTGACAGATGAAGAATAATGGACGCATTTACTGTTTTTTTATTTATGGGAAAATGTTCTGGGAAAAATGTTTCTTGTTCCCTGCTGAAAATATCTAGATATCCAGTTCTCAGTCCCATATGAAAGTAGCTTAATATATAAGAAAGAGATAAAGTCCATGCACATGTCGTAGATCGGTAGAATTTATGGTAGGAACCTCGAGCTGCAAGGTAAAATGCAGACCACACAGCCACCATACTTAGTAATATTTGCTGACTTAGAACCACTCTCTCTTTGCAGTATATGTGAACCTGTATATGATTATCCACACCAAAAAAACTCCCGTTCCCCATCTCCCCGAGGCTCCCCGACATCTCTGAGTGTCTCCGAGAGGCTTCTTCTCACGCAGAGCGTCTGGCTTCATCTCAGTGTAAATTCGGCCACTGCATTGCACATTCTGCAGAGGGAGCCCCCCGGGGTAAGTACAGTACCTGAATAAATAAAATAATAGGTACACCGGCGCTCCAAATGTTGTTAGATATAGGAGTGGGGGAAGCTGCTGGTGCCTAGACGGCTACTGCGCCCAGCCTGTCGTATATGCAGAAAAGAGTAAGACTAGAAATTAGGTCACCGCGCTACCTACCTCCTAGGTGATATATGTATCTGTAAAAGACTGCAAAGTACCCACAGAGGGGTAAAAATGAAGCACTTACCAGATGGTTAAAGTGCCAAAGGACTTGGGCTGCGGGCGTTGGGTGGAGCGTTGAAGAAGTGGAGACAGTTGCTCCTCCGTATGTCCCAGGTGAGGGGGTCCGGACGGTAGCGTGAGGTGGCAAGCCCGGGGGGAGCGTCCTCACTATGGGCGCCAAGCTGCCGCACACACGCCGGAAATGTGAGCAGGCGGCGTCCTGGCCAGGGACAGCGTTGCTCTGCAGCGGGGAATAGGGGGGGCGTGGTCTGGGTGACGTCACCCGGGGCTACAAGAAAATGGAGCAGGAGACGGATGCCGAACAGGCAATAGAGACATTTCCGGCGTGTGTGCGGCAGCTTGGCGCCCATAGGGAGGACGCTCCCCCCGGGCTTGCCACCTCACGCTACCGTCCGGACCCCCTCACCTGGGACATACGGAGGAGCAACTGTCTCCACTTCTTCAACGCTCCACCCAACGCCCGCAGCCCAAGTCCTTTGGCACTTTAACCATCTGGTAAGTGCTTCATTTTTACCCCTCTGTGGGTTCTAAGTACAGTACCTGCCTCTTGGATTTACTCTTTATAAACGATTCAATTCACACTGATGCACTAGGAGGGAAGGAGGAATGGCTCTTCCTAAGGAATTCTTAGGTGCTCAGTATGAAGTGTTCTTGGCAAATATCCATGGAAAAAAGTGTACAAACTCTATCCCAAATTCTGTCTTGCAAGAGCCGCCTAGCGAAGGTAGCCCCCCTACTATAATTCAATGACCCTTTGGAACATGACCAGGGATAATACCTAAGCCAGGCACTATAGTTGAGCAAAAAGTTTTGGATAGACCCTGAATTGGCACTTGTTGCATCCGGACCTCGGCCGGCATTCGATGGCCAGCATCTGGAGCGCCTCCTGTGATTGCTAGACATAATGTCCATGACAAAAGAAAGATCAGCTACTTCTTGATACTATCCCTCTCCTAAGGTCCAACCAACCTGAAATGGCGCACATTTCTCTATAGATGTCCCTCCCAAAAATTGCTAAAAGTTGCTGCAACTGTTAGAATTTTGCATAATTTCTGAAGAATCCAACATCTGTGATATCTCAACCATTTCACTCCATCAGTGATGGTAGAGGAGTCAGGCAAGCAGGAACCACTCTAACGTCCCCAGGCCTTAGCATCCATGACTTGTAAGCCTAATGGCTCATGCACATAATATATTACAGCTTTGTTTTGTATGGAGCCAAAACAGGGCTGTCATAGATGTACTGGAGCCCAATACTGTGCCCTTTGCACCCCCTCAATGTCATGCGGAAGCAAAAAGATTCCTATAAATCCGACAGAATAAAAAACTGAGAGTATTTTTGTAGATATGGAGTCGGGGGAAGTTTTATGTTGGTGCACGAAGGCTATACTGTACTGTTCTGTACTATAGAAGTCATGTCCGAGCCCATGTGCATGACCCCCAAGTCAAGTCTGAGCCCATGTGCATGATCCCCAAGTCGAGTGCGAGCCCATGTGCATGACCCCCAAGTCGAGTCTGAGCCCATGTGCATGACCCAAGTCGAGTCTGAGCGCATGTGCATGACCCCCAAGTCAAGTCCAAGCCCATGTCCATGACCCCAAGACAAGTCCAAGCCCATGTGCATGACCCCCAAGTCAAGTCCAGGCCCATGTGCATGATCCCCAACGTACATGTAGAGGGGGATTTATGGTGTCCGTGGTTGAATAATTACCACTAGTCTAAAGTTATATGAATCGTAGATTCAGAAGCCTAATGGACCCAAATACAGTCAATAGAGTATGTTAGGCACCATTTACCTGCAGATGCTCTTTGGCTATGTGCACAAGTTCATGTTTTTTTCACGTTTTTTCGCTTTAAAAACGCGAAAAAAAACGCTCACATTAAGCATCCCATTTTTAGAATGCATTCCACATTTTTTGGGCACATATTGTGTTTTTTTTCCGCAGCGGAATCACATTCCGGAAAAAAATGTAGCATCTTCATTCTTTGTGCAGAATCGCGGGGATTCCGCACACATAGGAATGCATTGATCCACTTACTTTCCACATGTGGCTATGCCCACCATGCGGGAAGTAAGCGGATCATGTGCGGTTGGTACCCAGGGTGGAGGAGAGGAGACTCTCCTCCAGGCCCTGGGAACCATATAATTGTTAAAAAAAAAATAATTAAAGTAAAAAATTATAATATTCTCACCTTCTGGCATCCCCCGCAGCGTTCCCGCTCCTTGCGAAGCTCAGGTCCAAGTAATGCATTGCGAAAATGACCTGTGACGGTCTCGCGAGATCGTGGGGTCATTGCCGCGAGGCATTACTGGGACCGGAGCGTCGCAAGGAGCGGGAAAGCTGCGGTGGACGCCGGAAGGTGAGAATATCATGATTTTTTTTTGTTTTGATTATTTTTAACACTATCTTTTACTATTGATCCTGCATAGGCAGCATCAATAGTAAAAAGTTGGTCACACTTGTCAAACACTATGTTTGACAAGTGTGACCAACTTGCCAATCAGTTTTCCAAGCGATGCTACAGATCTCTTGGAAAACGCTAGCATTCTGCAAGCTAATTACTCTTGCAAAACGCTAGTGTTTAGCGGGAAAACGCATGCCAATTCCGCATGCGTTTTACCCGCGGCAGGAGTTGCAGAATTGCCGCGGAAATTTCCGTGGCAATTCTGCAACATGTGCACTTAGCCTTAGGATGCCAATAGTATTACATTGGTGCCCATCCGCCTCACGAAAAGTGCGGCTACTGGGAGAAAATTAACTTATTTCTTCCCGGAAGCCGTTAGCTTTCAGTCAAGGGGGCTTACAGTCGTTGCTTGCAATATGAGTGGTGCTGTCTGTAGACGTTCCGTGTGCATCCCCTTGACTGAAAGCCAGGAGTTCCTGGGAGGAAATAAGTTTATTTTCTCCCGGTAGCTGCACTCTTAAAAAGTCGGCTAGGCAGCATTGTAACACTATTGCTCTGCAGATTAACCCAATATCTGCAAGTAAAGAGCATTTTCCCAAGGTTACCTGTTCTCTTTAAGTAACAGGCTAGAGCCTAAGTGTTTTTTTTACATAATTTCTGATTATAAGTGTTTCCTTGTTTGCAGTATTCATGTATAAAGGAACTGACTGAAAATTTTAACTTACAGACGTTTCTTGTAAGAAGATCAAACACTCGTCAGCAGCTGGTCCTGTGCGTGCGGTTATCAGACGATTGTGTGCCAAGTTTCATTCATCAGTCCTATATACATGAAGGACCCTCGGGTAAGCTAATGAACGGATTTAAAAAATATTGGGGTGCGCCCAAAAATCTTAGCCGAGCGGCACTGTCCATAAAGCCACGCTGAACATTTCTGATGAACATTTCACGCTTGTTTCCCGGCCTCTTTACACCGGCTAAGGAACAATGATGGGGACAGAATGATCACTAGTAGATCAATCTGTCCACATACATAACATGTATCAGCAGCACATCTAACGTCTACACCGGCGATGTGCTGCTGAGAACAAGGATTTCTGTTCTGGCATAAATCAGATCCAATCTCTCGATGAATGAGCAGATTAATGTATTTGTTCTATACCTCTTAGAATATGCAACTTTTTTTGCAACTTTTTTGCAGAAATGTAATCATGTCATACTTGACACCAAAATGTAAACCATACTTCCTTTACTCACCATTACTAAGTTTTACTTCTTAAAAACTGGTGTGATACATGAAATAGAACAGTTATAAATTTGACTTAGGCATTTATGCAATGAAATGTTGCAATTTGCAAAAGCATCTATTGTATATCTCCCTGTGTGTTCAAAAAAACACAACCCACTCCATATTTATCTCTCGGAATAAAATTCTTCCATAATAAGGTAAACTATGGAGGTATAAAAAACTGGGAGGACAGTACGGCCCACAGCAAGCTTTGCATACAACACAGATCTTAATCAATGGCACTGAGCACTAAAAACCACAGTATGAAAAAAATATGCACCCCAACTTTGGCAGGCCACAAGGTGGTGCTATTATTTATGCATACACATTGGCAGGCCACAAGGTGGTGCTATTATTTACGCATACACATTGGCAGGCCACAAGGTGGTGCTATTATTTACGCATACACATTGGCAGGCCACAAGGTGGTGCTATTATTTATGCATACACATTGGCAGGCCACAAGGTGGTGCTATTATTTATGCATACACATTGGCAGGCCACAAGGTGGTGCTATTATTTACGCATACACATTGGCAGGCCACAAGGTGGTGCTATTATTTACGCATACACATTGGCAGGCCACAAGGTGGTGCTATTATTTATGCATACACATTGGCATGCCACAAGGTGGTGCTATTATTTACGCATACACATTGGCAGGCCACAAGGTGGTGCTATTATTTATGCATACACATTGGCAGGCCACAAGGTGGTGCTATTATTTACTCATAAACACTGGCAGGCCACAAGGTGGTGCTATTATTTATGCATACACATTGGCAGGCCACAAGGTGGTGCTATTATTTACTCATATACACTGGCAGGCCACAAGGTGGTGCTATTATTTACTCATATACATTGGCAGGCCACAAGGTGGTGCTATTATTTACTCATATACCCTGGCAGGCCACAAGGTGGTGCTATTATTTACTCATATACCCTGGCAGGCCACAAGGTGGTGCTATTATTTAATCATATACCCTGGCAGGCCACAAGGTGGTGCTATTATTTATGAATACATATTGGCAGGCCACCTATTACTTACACATATATATTAGCAGGCCACAAGGTGGTGCTATTGGACATTCCCAGTCCTAGTCCTTTCTTTTGTAACACAGCTATCATGTGTCATAGCAATAATCACTGCCAGAGAAAACGGCATTTTTCACAATATAAAAAATAAATTAAATATATGTATATAAGAGTACAGTATATACTCAAATTCAAGAGTCCTCAGTGGTTGATGCCTTTTAATGGTGAACTGAAAAGATGGTAACGAATTGCAAGCTTTCGAGACTACTCAGGTCTCTTCATCAGGCAAGTAGCCTGGCCAGCTTGCAATTTGTTACCATTTTTCAGTTAGCCATTAAAAGGTATCAACCACTGAGTACTCTAACATTTTAATATTTTTCTATCTACTGGCTAACACAGTACAAATATATATATTTTTCCAGTATATACTCAAACACTGTATGGTATTTTTACTTCTTTCATGAAACAATTATTTTATGTCACAGCAATAATGACAGCTTGAAAAAATAGCATTTTGCTAAATATGGTAAAATTAATAATAATTATTATAATTATAATAAATAATATTCGAGGATAAAAGAGCCCTGTTCTGCTGATTGGTGCAGGTTTCGGAGGTTGGACCCCCACCGATCAATATAATAACATCTATCCATGTCTTCTCCAGAGAACCTCCTTTAAGGGCTCAAACTCATCTACATTTAAAATGGGCAAGTGCTATCTGATAAAAAAAAATCGCATTGCACTCTGACTAATGATGTTAGTCAATGATTCTGTTTTTATTTGCAATTTTTTTCAATATGGTGCAGTGGTATAGGTGCATATACATGAGAATAACATCCATATAGACCTATGATAGGTGGATGGATGGTTACCTGGGTGGTCCTTTGGGGAGTGCGCCGCACTTGAACCAAGGACCACCCTCGTGTGTGGAGTCATGTTTGACTACAGAAACATGGCGCTCGCTCCTCATACAACTTTACTTATGCTGTGAACTGTGCATGCCGTACAGTATGTGCTATTCACCGGAGTAGGAGATAATGTGAAGAAGCCACTAAATAAAGTAGGGATCTGCTGTGTTCTGCCTCATACATTGCTTATATCGGCCACCCCCAGAGCAGATAACTGCTGATTGGTAGGGGAGCCAAGTATCGGACCGCCAATGATCTGATATTGGTGACCTATTGTACGGACAGGTGATCAATATGTAAGTCCCGGACAAATCCCTTTAAAGCATATGGACATCATAGACCGGTTCCTCTGCCTTGGCCCCTCATTTATTAGCCAAAGTAGGGGAATAAAAGGGTAATATACAGGTAAAAATTCAATAGGTAATTTGAGTTCAGTGCCATTATGTCCCTCCCTATCAGTGAGTGCACTCCGCGATTGTACTAACCCTACTACTTATCTAAAAAAGGAACTATATCCTATATGTATCTGCGGCTTGTGCTGACACTGGTGGTTAAAGTTCAATGTCGTCTTCAACTCTTGACATTTTTAGATCCTTGAATAATCAGATAGGAACATAATCATGTGCCTAAGACTGTCCACTCAATGTTTTTTCAATAGAGTTGGGCTCTACATCTCCTCTCTACCTCTACTACCTCTTCCGTCCTGCCTCATCTCTACTACCTTTTCCATCCTCTCAGCACTAAAAAACGGAGCAAGAATGTCCACATCAACATATTTATAAAAATATTCAAATATGTTTATTAAAGTCACCTTATTATATAAATCACAAAAATACAGAAATACAAAGTACAAAAATGTACGTGCTGTCAGCACAGACATAAAGCAGGAGGCACTACAAGGAGGACATGACAGTAGCCAAGTTTAGAGGGGGGAATACAGAGATGTACCCCTCAGGTTGCAGCATTGATCCTTATTTAGTACATGGCCATATCTATACATAACACTAGGTCCAATACTATCCATATAGCGGCCACCACATGAAAAGAGTCACACAATTACCGTAGATACAATAGCTGCTTACCCATTGGTAGTCAGGGTTCGTACCCCCACCTCACTTGGCACCCCGGACGCGCGTTTCGCGTGGCTTTTTCAACAGGGTATCCTGTTGAAAAAGCCACGCGAAACACGCGTCCGGGGTGCCAAGTGAGGTGGGGGTACGAACCCTGACTACCAATGGGTAAGCAGCTATTGTATCTAATTGTGTGACTCTTTTCATGTGGTGGCCGCTATATGGATAGTATTGGACCTAGTGTTATGTATAGATATGGCCATGTACTAAATAAGGATCAATGCTGCAACCTGAGGGGTACATCTCTGTATTCCCCCCTCTAAACTTGGCTACTGTCATGTCCTCCTTGTAGTGCCTCCTGCTTTATGTCTGTGCTGACAGCACGTACATTTTTGTACTTTGTATTTCTGTATTTTTGTGATTTATATAATAAGGTGACTTTAATAAACATATTTGAATATTTTTATAAATATGTTGATGTGGACATTCTTGCTCCGTTTTTTAGTGCTGATTGTATTTTGGAGTAGTCCAAGGTGGGCATCCTTGGGGTGCTTTGGGAGAGTCAGGATTACCTGCTCACCATTATTGGAATTATTTGTGCTTTATGATTACAGTAATAAAGTATACCTTTTCCATCCTGCCACATATCTCTTCTACCTCTTCCGTCCTGCCGCATCTCTTCTACCTCTTCCGTCCTGCCGCATCTCTTCTACCTCTTCCGTCCTGCCACATCTCTTCTACCTCTTCTGTCCTGCCGCATCTCTTCTACCTCTTCCGTCCTGCCACATCTCTTCTACCTCTTCCGTCCTGCCACATCTCTTCTACCTCTTCTGTCCTGCCGCATCTCTTCTACCTCTTCCATCCTGCCACATCTTTACTACCTCTTCCGTCCTGCCGCATCTCTACTACCTCTTCCGTGCTGCCACATATGTAGCCAGATGCATTTAAAAAAGTAACTAAAAGTTTGAAAGTTTATCTTAAAGCAGAATTAGTGGGGGTCCGGGTACTGAAACCCCCATATGACTCGAAAAATGTCACCGATGTGTTCCAAAGACGTAGGAGAGAGAAACTCACAGCTACTGCCTGAGCGCCACACAGATCGGAGTACGGATGCCGTGGAGAACATAGACTTTCAATTTCCTTACATTCTGATAAACTGGCGTTAGTTTTTCAGTTCAGAATCAAAAATGAGCACAAAAAAAAACAGTTAGGTAGCCCCTCCAAAAATATTAGAAAACTCTGCATTTTTTGTTACATAATTCCTGGTGGCGCTTTCTTTAGTAAGGACATCACATTGGGCATGAATATGTACGGTAATTATTTTCTATGGATTCTGGAGAAGAGCGGAATTTACACCAAGTAAGATTTTTTTTTTTACATATTTATAAAAAGGAATAGGGCCTCTTAGTCATGGGAGAAATATAAAATGCAGTACGATCTTTTTTTTTTGTAGTGCTTTTACCGTTGTATTTTTGGGGTCTTTTTTTTTTTCAAAACATAGCATGATCTAGTTAGAAAACTCTTCTATGAGGTGTAAAAAAAATGAAATCATTTGTAATAAAAATACCCCCCACCCCCCCCTCCAAAAAAACCCCAGCTATTTAAAATAGCAGAATATGATTTTCAGTAGAGCATAAAAGACTTAATAAGTTACTTATTATAGTACGCGAACACATCTACCAAAAAAATTGTGAACAGAACCTAAAGT
The DNA here is from genome assembly GCF_051348905.1 of Ranitomeya variabilis. NCBI lineage: Eukaryota > Metazoa > Chordata > Amphibia > Anura > Dendrobatidae > Ranitomeya > Ranitomeya variabilis. Next base: position 460,127,081 of record NC_135233.1, read on the forward strand.
TTTCGCTTTTTTTTAGAACCTAAAAATTACTTTGCTTTTTGTCTCCAAACAGGTCTTTGCCTGGAAAATTCTCCACTTACCTTTTCAGATCTTATAAAGCTTGTGTCGTATTACAGTACTGAAAGGTGATTTTCGTTGTCCACTGTCTTTCTTTCTTACCATTATTTACTCTGACTTAACATATCTTCCCCTTAGACTAAAAATAAAAAGAATATTGATTTTTATTTACGTAGTGCAAGCACTTTACAATTAATTGGGGACATGTATAAACAATATCAGACATTACAGAGTAACAATAGGGGAGAGAGGATCCTCCTTGCAAGAGCTTACAATCTATGAGGAAGCAGGGATGATACAAAAGGTAAAAAAATGCTTGTATTGTATCTAGCAGTCTTCTTTTATGTTAACGAATTGGTTTAATTTTTATCTAATAAATCAATAGTACACATGATAATAAGCAACGATGTAATATACGGTATCTTATCAGAGAAATATGCTTCTTTCTCCTCCTGGACTGATCTTTCATTCTCAATTCACAGGTAAAATCTGCATTCAGTGAAGACACATAAAAACAACCGCCTGACATCTTTACTGTTTTTTTATATTTAGAAATATGTATTGCTTGTCTTTTTCAGGGATGTCCTACCTTATATGCTTAGACTTCCCGCAGCTATAGAAAAAGTAACTTCACGAAAACAGTTAGAGGCCATTTCCCATTTAGGACATGGTAAATATTTTATTTTGTTATAGAAAAACATGCATTATTGTTATTAATATATTATGATATCATTGTTCATATTTCTGTATTTTTCAACTTTTTCAGAATTTTGGAATTCCTCCCTTAATGCTCGAAATTACTCTTCGGCCCCAACAGCTACTTCCTCTCCTTCACTGTCCCTGAATCTTCTATCACCAGACCTGCCAGACACAATTAGTCCAACTATTATCCCATCACTGAAAACTCGTAGCCCCAAAGAAGTTTCCGTAGAAGGAAAAGAAGGGGCCCTCTTCTTTGTAAACCCCCTCTTCAAATCCAAAGACTCCGGGGCACTCAAGCGTTCTCACTTCCAGAAAAGCATTAAAGTCAGAGTATCTACTGAAAATTCTGGTTCTCTCTCTCCTCCACTAAATCCACCTCCACCGGTACCATGTGAAGAGTCTGTGAAAGAGGAAGACGAAGAGACATCAGTCAAAGTTTCAGAGGTCAATGGGGAAGTGCAAGCCCAGGAGGTATCAGAAGACCAAGAGTATAGAAAACCTCGCTCATCTCTTAGATATCGTCTGAGGAAGAGTCTGAGCAAAGGCAGCCGTGACCTTGGACTTAAACTGTCACCGATGCGTTCCAAAGACGTAGGAGACTACAACGTTCCTACTGCAGCTCCAAGGACACAAGAAATCAAGGATGGAAAAGAGAACCACATAAATGGAGGGAATTCTGTAGAAGAGCAGGATAGTGGTTCCATTAGCAGCGCAGAAGATGCGACATCAGAGGACGGAGGAAAGTTTTCTCCTCAACTTACAAGAAGGAAAAAAAATAAAAGTGGACGTTCCTCCTTTCGAGCAGTCAGTGGAGCCTTCCTGTCCCTTTTATCTCCAGAACGCAAGATGATTATATTAATCGAAGAAATGGGCAAAGATGTTACCACTGAATTTGGGAAGGAACTGCAGGGTTTTCTTCAAAAAGTGGATATCAATCCCAGTAAAGATAAAAAACAAGAGGAAGGAAAACATTACCAGAGCGTATTAAGGGAAGTCAGAGCTTTCATGGATAAAATGAAGAATATGCTGAGAGAAAGTGCAGAAACCCACCTGGAAGCACTAACATCTGATGAACAAGGTGAGAACAGTGAAAAATAGCTATAGATTTGGACCTATCTAATACGATGGTATTACACTTTTGTGACCAAGTGTGAGTGACCACATATGGAATACTTATTAATTGTCATTCTGCGATTGCACTCGCTGTGGTTTCTAGTTGCAGGCACAACACTTTACATTAATCCATGTTTGGTTACTACTGTTCATCCACACATTTTTCTGCCGCTCTTAAGCTCTTTTCACATCTCATCCAGAGTTTCATTGTCGTGTAAAATTTTTTACTTTACACAACTTTTTTGTTGCAAATTATGATGACTGTTGACAGAGCTCGGCCATGCCCTCTCCTGTTCGAAAAGTTGGTGGACGTAAAGCTATCAAAAGTTGCAATTTTTTTAAATGAAACCACTGCTTGATGAATCGGGGGTCGTCAACTCTTTGATTTAGTTGATTCTAAGCCAAAAGTAAGAATGCCATTGACATATCGATGTAAAAGTCTAACTACTGTAATGACTGTGTAAGGTGCGAGAGAGCGGTTGTTATAACCGAGTTGCTGTCCGGTCACGGTCTGGTACTTTACAGACAAACGGTGTCCCAGTCCCAATGTGCTGTCAAGTCTGGGGTGCATCACACCCACTTGTAGGCCGCAGACCTCCGCTGCCTCCAGGCTTTCTTCCTCAGGAGCCGCCACACACAATTCAGGGGACACCAAGTTTTTTACAATAGGCAAATGTTTACTAGTCAGTTCAAGTTCATCAGATGGTGACATGTGGGATAGGGCACAGCATTTTACGATTGTTCCTCCCTTAGTACAGTACCTCTTCAGCTCTGCCACTTGTTCGTCCTGGATTACCCCTAAGCCCACTGACCTCATCAGCCTCAGGGATTTCCTGTCCTCTTCGGCAGTGCACCCGGGACTGGCCAACTGCCCTCCAACTAATTCCACGTCTATCGACCAAGAGATGTCAGAAGACCAGGCCTGCTCCATGGTACCTGGCCCAAGCCCTAGGCTCCAGATGTTACAGGAATGTGCATCAAGGATCTCAGAAAGGCCTCCTGCTGACCTGAGCGATTGGCCCATGCTGTCCCTAGCAGCCCTTTGCACCTGCACCTGAACTTGATCTTGACACTTCACTTCTCTAACCACTCACTAGCAGGAAGTGCCCGCCTTTTATTAACACTAATTCCCACACACTGGGCTTGTTGTGTCATTAACCATTTCCTATTCTACAGACTAAATCTTTTGTTCTTATCCTATGTCCTATGCTATTGCTTAACCACTTACTATATAAACCGTACTTATGCTACCCTAAAGTTAATCCTATGCTTACCTTGCATTATATACTATTCACATGGTACATTAACACTTTACATGACTGTACATTACCATAACACATTATGTTCCTTTCTTATAGAAAGATGGCAATGTATGGACTGCCCCAATCATGCCTGGAAACATCCAATTTATGAGTTGGGTTTAAACTCTGTCCCTTCCTGGCCAAGGACACCGCAAAATTTGCGGGGACTGTTCCAGGCATAATCAGGACAGTTGGCTTGAATACGTTTTGGATTATGATCAACCTAGAAAAGAAACAATGGCGATACATGTAGAGGATGCAGAGGACGCAGCAAAGAGCCAGGATTTTGTGTAACTTAACTTTCAAATGTTTTATTTTGTGTATCTACAGTAAGTCACACAATGTTACAAGACAATCTCAATTCTACGTTATATTTCAGAACGTGTCTTAGAAAAATCACTGCATCGTCTTATCTTAAAGCCTCTGAGGACTTCTCTAGTGTCTGAAATTCAGAGAGGAATGGAGGAGAGTGAAGAGCTGGAAAAACTTGGGAGGAATATGCAAGCAGTCAAGAGGGATGGGCCAACTCTGCTCGGAGTGAAGCTGAAAGCTCCTGTGGTTCAAGATCTGGAGAAAATTCGTCAAAAATTGCTTAGAATGCAGGAAAAATATTCACCTGTTGATAAAGTTTGTGTGTTGCTACAGGCATGTCGGGGCGTTTATAGGAGCATGGACACACAGCAAGGTAAGATATATATATATATATATATATTGTGACAAAACACTCCGGGATCGCCTTTGCTGGGGTCAAAGGTCACGTGGTTTGTGCATTGAACTCTGAGGCGACAGCAGGTTTCCAAGTTGACTGACCTCAACTCAGGTTTATTAAAGTGAAAGCAAATACAGAAAACAAAACATAAAAATAAATCCTAGCCTGTCCGGCGCTAACTAAACAAATACGTTCCTATCTAACAACTGGGGGGGGCTTCTCCCTCCCAGCTAACATTACACAGATCATGAGCACAGCTCACACTCACGTTTGTCTCACACAGACAGGCATTCTGTGTGCCCCAGGCTGACACCTGAAACCTCCAGCTGGTCAGCCTTTATTCCTGCACTTATTAACCCCTCGGTATCCTGAAGATACTGAGCGGCCTAATTCACATAGGACAAATACCTGGGCGAGATATACCTGCCCCCGACTACCAGACCGACATGACTCTTACAATATATATATATAGTCGGGGTGGGGTAAAAAAAACTACTCGAGGCTAGCATTGTACGGATCTTTCCACACCCAATGTCTGATCTGAAAGTTACATTAGAGATACGTGACAAAGAGATGTTGACCCGTCATGAGTTTATTCTTCATTGACTGCTGAAAATCCTTGAAAAAGTGGTGCAATGTATTTATACTCTTGTCTTCTGCAGATGATGCGTGCGGTGCCGATGAGTTCCTCCCTGCCTTGTGCTATGTCTTGGCTCTATGTGACGTGCCTTACCTTCTGGTAGACATACACTACACCACAGAACTTCTGCCTGGTGAAGCTCTCATAGGAGAAGGTAGGAATCCCTGTTACTACTATCTAGTAGCAATACCATATATCAACATCTAAGTACTGACCACGATTTCAGAACTTACCCTGGATCTACCAACCTGAACTCCACAGCCTCATATATGCAGGCTAGGAGACCGCCTATCAGTCTGGAAAGCATCGTCCACAATTGGTGAATACATTTTCTAAACTGAGAGCTAAAGTAATGATTTTGGGACCTCAATACTTTTTTGGGGATATAAAGACAGGGCCCACTCTTGTCTTAAAAAAGCCTAACTTCACCATTTAATTAACTGCTTATAAATTTCTACTATCTTTCTGTGTTTAATAGGAGGATACTACCTTACCAGTGTTTCTGCCGCTCTTTCTGTCCTGTCCTCGCTACACACTCATCCCCAGGATGCTGGACTATCGTTAAGTGAGTGGCATCGAAGAAGGCAAGGGCTTCCATCTCTCAATGATCTGCAGGTATTTTATTTATGCTACAAGAACTATACTATAGTCTCATATATATAACAATTTGCTCAATTTTGACAACAGCCAAATTGTGATGGCCAGACTGGTGATGGGCATCTCCAATACAGCAGCTCTTGTGTGGTGTGCCCAGTATGATGGGGTTATTACCTTCTAATAGGTGTCCAAAGAAGGACAACCAATAAACTGATCACAGTGATGAAAAACTGTTGCAGTGGAATTTCATCAAAATATTAAAAAGAACACACACTTGTCATAAACAAGTAATTGTTTTGAGCTGCTGTAAATGCTGCTGTTCTCCTGAATCCAATGTTTTTATTTTGTTCCTGCACCTCACTGTTCTGGAGATATGCCCCCTCTTCCTTTTATGTAAATCTAGTCTTATTATCTAAGTGGGTAGTCCTCTAGATGACTCCTATAAAGGAAGAGTCAAGGCAATGCCCGAATGGAAAAAAAATTGATTTATATAATGGGAAAAGAGGGCAATATCTCAGGAATGAAGAGGTACAGGGAAAAAAAGAAACAAAACATCCTGGATTCAGAAGAAAAGCGGCATTTACACCAAGTAAAAATATATATATATATATTTATTGCATGTAACACATCCCCTTTAAGTACTATCTATATGATAAATGTTAAAGGGTATGCCAATAAAAGTAGTTTATCAGTCAGCTGGTTTTCATGGAAGCAGGAGGCCATTATGTATGACCATATTTCTAATGCGTATATGTTTACACTTCAGAAAACGCAGCACAATTTGCACATTATTTAAGAAAAATGTGGAGTAACTTGTCATTAGTAGAACATTTGTCTGTTCAGAAAAAAACTTTGTTTGCCCTTATAATTCAGATACAAGTTAGTATACCGTATATATTTTAATAGAAAGAATAAGCAAAAAATTAGACAAAAGGAGCTATAAAGTAAGAAGTGTTCTTGATATCTCCTGGGCTGTTACTTTGCTTCTGCTCCAATCCTTTCTTGCTACATATTCTTGTCTTGTAGGGTATAATACTTACATGTTTAATATTATTTGACGTCTAAGAAAGTGTAAATTTAAGATTTTTATTTTTACAAATTGAAACAAAAAAAAGGTCCAAAAAATGATGTAATCTTCTTCTCAATCTCATTTCATATTTCCAGAACTTTTTACGAGTTGCTCACCAAGATCCAGTTAATGGCTGCACTACAAAGACTATCTTATTGAAGCCATCACAGACTGTGGCTGACCTCACGCGCCTCTGTGCCCTCAAGTTTAAGCCTTCTAACCCAGAAGAGTTCTCCATTTTCCTGCATTGCGGTGGTGATGAAGAAAAAGCGCTTCCACCGGACGCATTGCCTCAAGAAATAAAAGCAAAGCTTAAGGAATCGGCCTCCAGTTTCTTCTTCTGTTATCAGCGGCTGGACGAAAGGGACGGTGCAAAGAACTCTCTAGCACAAGATTTGTTGGGCGATCCTTGCAGTGCTACCGATTTATCAAAGACTCCTATGTAAATTTTACTGGGGAAGAAGGTGCCTTAGAGATGTGGTCATTTACCATGTGCCTTCAGGTTACAATGTTGTGAGAAAGTCCAAGATTGGAACGATAACGATGAATGTTTCCATTGGTGGCTATATCCAATTTTATCGCATATTATGGTGATATCATCATTGTTTATGTCACACAGATTCTTACCGGATATATAAAAATAAGAAACATCACCACAATCAACGTCTCAATAATCTAGGCCTTCTTTACACTGACTGTTACTCATTTCATTTTATAACCTGGCATTGGTAAAGAAAAAAAATAACTTCTCTGCAGGATGCTATCTCGCATGATCAGCACTTTGGACTTATGGAATATATGCAGTTTTGCACATATTTGATTTTACATATGGCCACTCGTCAACGATAAGTTTCCTAAAGTATAATTAAAGGAAATGTGTAATCAGAAATTATGTTAAATGCTTTTATTTACAGTTTTACATCACAATTCACATACAAAAAAGTCTTGCTATGTTCACGGTGACTAATTTAAAATTCCTACTGCCTGTTTGGCACATGGACATTAGCAGCAGTAGACTGACTCAGGTCCTGTCCGTTATATAGACCCTTTCTGGGCTTCTGATCTGAGTAAGCTCTTTTCTGGGCAAGGGCTATTGTAAAGGGAGGTGGTGAGCTGTGACATCACCCATTGTCAATGGTGGATCCTGTGTTATCTCCGATATAATGTATACAGGTGTTATCAATCCTGTGTTATCTACTGTATATAGAGGTGTTCTCATTCATTGTACAGGAGGAGGAGGTGAGCTGTGACATCACCTATTGTGAATGGTGGATCCTGTGTTATCTTCTGTATATAGAGGTGTTATCAGTCATTGTACAGGAGGAGGAGGTGAGCTGTGACATCACCTATTGTGAATGGTGGATCCTGTGTTATCTACTGTATATAGAGGTGTTATCAGTCATTATACAGGAGGAGGAGGTGAGCTGTGACATCATCTATTGTGAATGGTGGATCCTGTGTTATCTACTGTATATAGAGGTGTTATCAGTCATTGTACAGGAGGAGGTGAGCTGTGACATCACCTATTGTGAATGGTGGATCCTGTGTTATCTCCTGTATATAGAGGTGTTATCAGGCATTGTACAGAAGGTGAGCTGTGACGTCACCTATTGTGAATGGTGGATCTTGTGTTATCTACTGTGTATAGAGGTGTTATCAGTCATTGTACAGGAGGAGGAGGTGAGCTGTGACATCACCTATTGTGAATGGTGGATCCTGTGTTATCTCCTGTATATAGAGGTGTTATCAGGCATTGTACAGAAGGTGAGCTGTGACGTCACCTATTGTGAATGGTGGATCTTGTGTTATCTACTGTGTATAGAGGTGTTATCAGTCATTGTACAGGAGGAGGAGGTGAGCTGTGATATCACCTATTGTAAATGGTGGATCTTGTGTTATCTACTGTATATAGAGGTGTTATCAGTCATTGTACAGGAGGAGGAGGAGGTGAGCTGTGACATCACCTATTGTGAATAGTGGATTCTGTGTTCTCTACTGTATAGAGAGGTGTTATCAGTCATTGTACAGGAGGAGGAGGAGGTGAGCTGTCATATCACCTATTGTGAATGAAGGATCCTGTGTTATGTATTGTAGAGGAATTACTATTCATTGTAATCTTGTCTGTGGTGATAATGAGATTACGGAAAAGTCTTCTGTACAGAACATGAAGTGTAAGAATAATATGTGTCAGTGTTAAAACTGCAAAATTTCTGCTTTTTAATATAGTGATTCTGATGACACATTCCCTTTATGGTTGACATACAATTGATTCCCATTTATTGATACCAAATTGCAATTACTAAGCACTAGTATCATTCACTGAATAACGGCCCGATAATTAGGCATAGTCATTTTCTAACATTCCTTATTAAAAAGTCGCCTTATCTGTGTATCTTACCCTTCTCTATAGTATAAATATAAACCATAATAGGAACCATTTGTAAAAGGTACCAGATAGAGCAATCATCAAGTGGATCGGCTAAACAGTACAAAAATTAGGACGCTCCTCAATACTGCCAACAACCCAAAATAAAGCGGAGTACTAAGTCCACAAATGCATAAAAAGGTATAAGTTTAATTAGATACATAATAAGTACAAAACATTATATCAAAAAATCAACACAATATACAAAATAAGTCAAAGAGACACAAATAGCAAAGGATCAGGTAGATAATGGCTACTGTGTCCTGGCTGAAACGGGCAAGGGTGTAATATAAAGTGCTAGTGCCTATAAATCGATCATGGGAGTTAAGGTAATGGATATAAATATGTTAAACAAATCATGATTTTAGTCCACATGTAATCCATAAACCCAGGTACTATCCCATCTCCCAAAAGTGCTTACCCATGCTACCGTTCAGGCAGGAAAACGCGCCACTCCGCCACCGACGCGCGTTTCGCATTAGCTTTATCAAGGTGAGGTCCCATGATTGATTTATAGGCACTAGCACTTTATATTATGCCCTTGTCCATTTCAGCCAGGACACAGTAGCCATTATCTATCTGATCCTTTGCTATTTGTGTCGCTTTGACTTACTTTGTACATTGTGTTGTACATTGTGTTGATTTTTTTATATAATGTTTTTGTACTTCTTATGTATCTAATTAAACTTATACCTTTTTATACATTTGTGAACTTAGTATTCCGCTTTATTTTGGGTTGCTGCCTTCTCTATAGTATGCATCATGTAGATCAGACTGCATGTTCAGTATGACAGGTTCCCCATAAACTTGGACCTTTACTAATATGTCCTTTCAGAACTTATGAATCTCTTAGAAAAGGGTCTCTGATTTTTTAGAGATGAGTGAATCTACCGAAAACTTGTTTCCGGCACATTTGATTGAATCGGCTGCTAGATTCTATTAGGTTACAATAAAATTCAGTCAGAATTGAATCTTCCCCGAAAAATAATTTTTTATGCTTTTGCTCTCTCCCCAACATAAAACAAATTCTTAGATGACAGAGAAAGGGATTAAAAATAATAAAAGATCATAATTCCTTGTCCTAGGTTTGCCCATCACCTATCATGTTGCTGCAGCTCCCTGCCCGGTCATGTGGGGCATGGCGCATAGAATTATTTTTATTAGCCAGAATTATTATTTTTTCTGTAAAGAGTTATTGCCCACTCTGTTGGACTTGGTGAGTCCATGTATTATAGTTGCCCTTGAAAGAATAGTCTCAGTAAACTTTGACAGACTCTGATCCCTTTCTTGGCACTAAATAAATGGCAAAAGGTGTAATAAAATTACATGCAGTGACCATGTAAAGACAGCATTTATCCACAAAACTGAACATTTTTACTGGCGAAAGGATTTCCCAGTATTACCATTGAATCCATTTGCAGTGTTTATATGATGTACATTATTGCTGTTGGCCATATAAGAAGTTCTAGAAAAAAATCTTAAAAATCTAGCAAAAATGACAAAGTTGCATGGTAGCTACTTTTTTGCAAAATGAATTATTCCAGTGATGTCTAAATTTACCCCAAAATTACTACAGTTCCTTAACAATAGATAAAGGTTACAGAACAGGAAGCCTATTAAACCTTTGTATAGATAAATTAATATATTTTATGTAAGTTTTTGCTCTTTGATATAACAATAAATAGACACTTTTAAGAATGTGAAATGATTTTTTTCCTGTGCAGTAGTAGCTGGGTTCATGGAGATGTATTAATAGTGGCCACAGTTTGTGTGTCGTCACTAAAGAGTTGTTCTAAACTTTCTTCTGGAGCGCACCCCTCCCTCTGCCTCTCTGCTTCCTGCTTGCCTGGGTAGCACTGTGCTCCTGTAGATTGACAGTCATTGCTGGTCTGACTTGTGATTTCTCCATGTTGCAAGCAAAGCCAGCTCCGCATCTGTAGCTTCGGATAAGCGTAAGGTGACTGAAGCTGGCTGTATGAAGCTTGATCCGGATAGTTTCAGAGCAGCACTTACGAGCTCTATAACAAAGAGCCTGCAAGTGCGTGCTCCGTGCCTAGAAACTGGATACTTCTAATAGACTGCAGCGTTGATGAGTAACCTGAGTAATAAACTGTACAATAAAAAGATACTTCTGTTATTGAGAAACAAGAAGATTTTTAATAAGAGGTAAATTGCAAACTTGCTTGTCTTAACAAGCACGTTGCAATTTTAACCATTTAAGAAGCTGAGACAACCCATTTTTTGCAGCTTTTTATTAAGATGTATAAGAATTTCACATCTTCACCATCTGCCCTCTCAGTTTGTGCAATGACAGGACAGCATCTTTCTATTTCGTGTTCAGTAGTCATAGTCATCTGTGCTGAATACAGAAAATTGCTAGTGACCACAACTACTATTACAGCGTGGCACAGGCAGGGTCGGCGTTTTGGGGCAGGCAGACTAAGCAGCTGCCTAGGGCCCCCACTACCCCAGATGTAAATACAACCGAAATGTTTGTGTGATCGTGCAATATGTGAGCATTTGTGGCCCCACTTTATCTAAAACCGGCCCAGTGCTTGCATAGGCTGCTCATCCCTGGAAACACAATCTATAAAGCTTCCGGAGCAGAGTTATTCTTTTTGATAATATTAATACCAGAGGAGGTTAGGACTCTGCAGTTATGGAGTCAGCAGAGCGTTGGTGACTTTTTCACCCTCTGCTCTTCAGCACTTGGCGACCCCACTCTGTAATGGTATGTGATCTTCACTTTGCGGTGTTTTTGTTTTTCCTAAATGCTTCAATCACATCACGTGCAGATAGGAAGGAATTTCATTAAACTGACTTTTTACAATGGTGGAATTTAGTGAGCAATTTAGTAAGAGTCATTCTATCATAAATGTTAGTTTAGGCAGACAGCATGGCGAGGGGCTGATTGTTATACACCGGGGGCAATGGAACTGAATAAAAAACCTGAATTTAGTTTAGACGTGGGTCCTAATACTTGTCTGTATAGCGTAAATGCAGTTCACAAAAACAGTCCTCAACAGATGGCACACAATGCAGAAGTAAACATGCATATTGGTTACACATCCGAATGTGTACGTACAGTATGTGTGGTAACGCAGTATTCGGTACATGAGCTGCTAGTGGTGGTGTCTATACCCTGTGAAGAACCTTACTGTTTGCTTACAGTCTGGTTTATCAGGATGAACTCTTAGATATATTTCATATTCTAAGATCAGGTTCAGACAAGCAAATAAAAAATTATCCGATTTTCATGCAGAAATTAAACTGACAATACGTACTGTCAGCACTGCTCGACTCAGCAGAGTCAAGTCCTCTCTCGTCCAGGTGGGTCGTCGCCAGAGCAATCTTGGTAGTCTTTTCCCAGAGTTGTGTCCTTCAGGAGCTCGACTTCGCAGCTATATGGCAACCTCTCCCACTGCTCACCATTTAGCTTGGCTACTTCTGACAGGGCGCTCTTCCCCTTGATACTGTCAGTACGTAGAAAAGCTCCGGGCATACTCCACATCCCAAAAAATTCCCACAAGCCATGTCTACGTGCCCTATTTTCCGATCAGTGAAATGTATGGACATATGATGGCCATTGGGCCAACTTCTAGTTATAAAGGAGTTGTCTTCTTGGTAAAAAAAACCTTTAAGACTTTACCTATTGGATGATCCGTACTTTGATTTTTTATTTTTTTACGGTTTTGTTTTAATTTGAGAAAAAAATAAGGCAGGTAATTGCCAAATGTATACTGAGCCAACAGGCTGCAATGATAGGTTGGAAATTATGCAGACAAAAACATAAAGTAGCAGCAGGAGAATGAAGAGGTGAGTATAAGAAAAGTTTTGTAATTCCCACTCATTTCAGCACAGAGGCCTTGCATGCTTTCCCACCTATCCACCGATTGCTTCTATAAGTCCCTGTTATTTTGATGGACTCTGATCGAAGTGCAGCGCCCCAGAGTCCTGGTCGTTGCAGTACTGATGCTCCGCCGCTAAGGGGGGCTATGGTACGTCTGATGGCACTGAAGGAGTACACCTGACCAGGTATCACAGACACCAATACACTTCACAGTCTGGCCTCCAGGGGGAGCTAAGGGTGCTATGTATTAGGCCACTCCTCACAATCTGGTAAAACTGGGGGTTAGATAGGAAGTTAGTCAGAAGCTGACTGGGTTGGAACCAGGCAACATCCTGTGGCAGAGGGTGTTGCAGGGGAAGATTCAGGGGGGTCCCTGTCAGGGGTGGGATCCTGACAGAGGCCTAGCGAACAGAAAGAACGTTACGGGACCGCGCCTGCACTTCATCGCGGCGGTACCCCAAGAAAGGACAAGAAGCGAGGTTTATTGTGCTGAGTGAGAAACGAGATCAACGCAACAAGGAGAAACACCAGTAGGAGTCGTGCTGTAAGTCGAGGCAACATACTACTGAGGCGCGTAGCCGGTGGCCGGAACGCCGAGGAAGTATTAAGCTCCAGGCCTTACTTCAAACCTACGGCAGGACAGTCAGTTATAGGCGGGCTGTCTCACTCAAATCACCTAAGAAGACATAGGGGGCAACAATTGGAGAGGGGCGACTCTAGGGTCCCGGAAGACCTCCGAGCCTACCCGTCATACGGGCGTGTCCTAGCCATATCATCTGGGGGACGAAGCAGAACATCATAATCGAGTTGTGAGGGAACTTCAGAAACAGACACAACAGTTGTGGGGACTATCCCATAAGCACAGCAGGGGAGGACCACAACACACAAGCGCTAGAAGGTAGGCACAGATTTCCACCTGCAAAGGGAACTCTGGAGGTGCCATCGGACCAGCCGGACTTGCGCAGCCCGGTTAACCGTATTCCGGACTGAGGATCCTGAAGCCTTCAGTAAAGAGGTAAAGAGACTGCAACCTGGTGTCCTCGTTATTTACTGCGACCTGCACCGCACCACCACAACATCATCACCATCCACACCTTTCATTGGACGCCCCTCAGCAGGGTCACGGACCGGGTCTAGCCACCGTGACAACCCCAGAACAGAGACTCAGAGGCCCGGTACCGGGTACCCCTCGGCCCTGCGGCAGTGGGGGCGCTCCAACTTGGTGTCACGAACAGGATCTACTTAAGCCTGAAGAATCAGGTCATGTGTGCCTTGGAACTGTGATTTATTGTGCTTGGACTGTGACTTATTGCAAAGACTGTGTATTGCCACTTGCCGCCAGAAGTTCCCGCCAAAACCGCCGCCATTACAGCGCTAAGGAGAGCGCAGGAGAAGAAGAAGGGCGTGGAGTGGGCGTAGACAAGCTGAAGAGCGCGAAAGACAATGGCCACCCAGTCTAAATATTTCGGCCCTTTGAGGACGTGTCCGTCAGCAGCCGAGATCCGCCTCCTGATCCTCAATGGTGGGCAGAGACAAAGAAAGCGAAACCGCCCACGAAGGAGAGAGCAGGAAAAGGACCAGGAAGAAGAAGTCAGCGACATGGAGGACGCCATGGCCAGCCACCCGGAGCCGGAGCGTGGGGTAGGAGCAGAGGACTCCCCCAGCTACCCGGAGGGGCACCGCAACCAGGCCTCCACTGCTGATGCTGATCTTCCTGCAGGCTGGCGTGGAAGAGCTCCGCGACCAACTCCTGCGGACACAGCTGAGCACTGAGGCCGGGTGGAAGAAGATCTTCATCGGGAGCCTCGCCAGATGCCTGTCGGCAGCCTCGTTTGGTCCGGAGCAGGAAAGAAGGTCCAGCGCTCCGAAGCTGGAAAGCAAGGCCCTGCCGGAAAGCGGGATGCTGCAAGCAGAGATGACGACGTCACAGCACAAGGCCCTGCAACCAGCATTCCAAACCCCAGCGGAGACGGAGCAGACCGGCACCGGAGGGACCACGTCTGAAGCAGGTATGAAGGACGACCCTGCCCTGACGACCGACACCACTCCAGTGACTGCTAGTGCCACAGCTGCTGACCCCATTCCAGTGACTGATCTTGCAGCAGCCGCTATCGCTGCGCATGATTTAACCGTACATGAAAGACGGATTAACGGCATGTGTCCAGCACTGGGTGTAACCCTGGACCTCACTTTTCCCAGGCCAAGAAGGGTTAAGTGCCAGGTGCAGCCCTGGAAGCCGTCCAACTAAACCTCGGAGAACCGAAGATTGTAAATAGTTAACTGTTTGTTTCCTGCTGTTTTGCTGCTAATACCCGACTAGGGTTATTCTTAAAGGGATCCCTTCGTTTACCCGGGATCCCTATCGCTTTTTATTTTTGCTTTTATTTTCATTTTTGCTTTTGTTCCACAATGATACAAAGACTACCGAATCATGGACGATGAATGATTCACAAACTGTTTTGTAAATAGTTTGCACCTTATTAAAGGTGCCCCCTACTGGTTTTAAAAGGAAAAGGACTCTTTGCGAAGAAACTGTTCCTGGAAACAGTACAGGAGTCCCTGCCTTACACGAACTTGCAGCTTGGGAAGCTGCACAACCTCCAAGAGACTTGGTTCTCTCTTAAAGGGAACGTTCATCAATAGCACTTAAAGAATGATGATGTTTTAAAAGGAAGTACTAATAATGCTTACATATAAAAGTTATATGTAGTGAGCTAGTTAATTGTGAGAAATGTTTAATGGTGTTGCTAGAAAAATGAGGACAGGACGTGAACCCGTATGGGGTTAGTCGGTGAGTCCTCCTAGGAGCCATACAGAGATGGCTCAGTGATCTTGAACTGAGAGAAGGTTGATAAGTTCTATACTGTGTATAGTAGCAGAAAGGCAGTAGGCCCGGGCAGAAAGGGGCGGTCCTGCAACAGAACGAGAGGCAGTAGGCCTGGGGCAGATAGACAGGCGGTCCTGCAGATGTAAAGATGGAAAATGAAGAAAAGTTGATTAGCCTTATAGTGTTTTATAAGAAGGTCTTTAGTGGATTCAGTGTGTACGTCCTTAAAGGCAACGTTAAATTATTGTTCAAAAAATTGCACTTAGTAGAATACCCGGTTGGGTAAGAAAAGTTATTTATAGTATGTTATTTAAAGTATTTAACCATGTTTGTAACGTTCAAGTGTCCTCATCTCCCATAAAGGGAAGCTCTGTTCAAATTTGCTTATTGTTATTGCATTTCAAAATTGTATGTCTTTTTGCTGACATGTATTGTTGTTTTCTTCCCAGTCCAGGAGTACTGGATTTAACCGGGGGGGGAGTGCAGCGCCCCAGAGTCCTGGTCGTTGCAGTACTGATGCTCTGCCGCTAAGGGGGGCTATGGTACGTCTGATGGCACTGAAGGAGTTCACCTGACCAGGTATCACAGACACCAATACACTTCACAGTCTGGCCTCCAGTGGGAGCTAAGGGTGCTATGTATTAGGCCACTCCTCACAATCTGGTAAAACTGGGGGTTAGATAGGAAGTTAGTCAGAAGCTGACTGGGTTGGAACCAGGCAACATCCTGTGGCAGAGGGTGTTGCAGGGGAAGATTCAGGGGGGTCCCTGTCAGGGGTGGGATCCTGACAGAGGCCTAGCGAACAGAAAGAACGTTACGGGACCGCGCCTGCACTTCATCGCGGCGGTACCCCAAGAAAGGACAAGAAGTGAGGTTTATTGTGCCGAGTGAGAAACGAGATCAACGCAACAAGGAGAAACACCAGTAGGAGTCGTGCTGTAAGTCGAGGCAACATCCTACTGAGGCGCGCAGCCGGTGGCCGGAACGCCGAGGAAGTATTAAGCTCCAGGCCTTACTTCAAACCTACGGCAAGACAGTCAGTTATAGGCGGGCTGTCTCACTCAAATCACCTAAGAAGACTTAGGGGGCAACATTTGGAGAGGGGCGACTCTAGGGTCCCGGAAGACCTCCAAGCCTACCCGTCATACGGGTGCGTCCTAGCCATATCATCTGGGGGACGAAGCAGAACATCATAATCGAGTTGTGAGGGAACTTCAGAAACAGACACAACAGTTGTGGGGACTATCCCGTAAGCACAGCAGGGGAGGACCACAACACACAAGCGCTAGAAGGTAGGCACAGATTTCCACCTGCAAAGGGAACTCTGGAGGTGCCATCGGACCGGCCGGACTTGCGCAGCCCGGTTAACCGTATTCCGGACTGAGGATCCTGAAGCCTTCAGTAAAGAGGTAAAGAGACTGCAACCTGGTGTCCTCGTTATTTACTGCGACCTGCACCGCACCACCACAACATCATCACCATCCACACCTTTCATTGGACGCCCCTCAGCAGGGTCACGGACCGGGTCTAGCCACCGTGACAACCCCAGAACAGAGACTCAGAGGCCCGGTACCGGGTACCCCTCGGCCCTGCGGCAGTGGGGCGCTCCAGATGCGTGCGGTCATATTGCTATTGTCCCATTCTCCCGATTGGTAGAGGCCAGATTGATAGGTCTTACAAACACTGCTTTGCTAAAAATAAACCTGTGCACATAACACACGGGTAACAGCACGTCTTCTTACTTGCTTCCCTATAGTGGTTGGGAAACAGAAAAATAGATATGAGAAATTATGTCAAAGTCAGACATAAGGGAATCTTTAGGATTAGACAACCAGATTATGGTGACATTATGAGAACACTCATTAGTCCATTAACAGATTACAGTTATGAGTTCCAGGAAGTTATGAACTTTGCCCAGTACCGTGATGAGGTGGAGAGAGTGTTAACCTCACAGGGGTATAGGTCTGAACCACGTATGAAACATGACTGGGAACAGAAGAACTAAAACGCTTAAGTTGTGTAAATTGGGCAAAGTCTAAATTGCATAAAAAAAGGGGTACGGAATAATAGTGCAGCGTGCAGGGTTATTTTTTCAGTAATATGATGAAATCTGTGTGACTTATTCAACTGGACCATTGCTTCCTTTATTTCCGGCCGGGCTTTTTGTTTCTATGATGGATCAAAAAAACAGAAATATCAGTGTAGATGTGAATTCAGTCTAAGACCGGTTTCACAAATCCGACATTCATAGTCCCAGTATTCACTGCGATATCCATATCAACCACAGGTTACATGATCCAAACTCAACAGCCTCGTAGGCATATAGGAGACTGTTGAGTACGGGTCAGGAGACACGCGGGCAGTCAAGACTTCATGGTCCAAAGTCAAACCTTGAAATGTTGGATTAGGGGTTTGAACAGATGAGCGTATAATTGGTCTGTGTCTCCCATGGACCATAAACAGAGCACATGGCCCAATTATAACTAGACCTCAGTTTTGGTCAGGACACCCATGGGCAATCCAGACTTCACAGTCCAAAGTCAGACCATGAAATGTTGGACTAGTGGTTCGAACACATGAGCGTATAATTGGCCCATGTCTCCCATGGACCATAAATAAAGCACACAGACCCACTATAGCCAGTCCTGAGTTTGGGTCAGTACGCCAGCGGCCGGTCCAGACTTCACAGTCCAAATTCAGACCATGAAATGTTGGACTAGTCACCAGGGTTTGAACAGATGAGCATAAAATTGGTTTGTGCATGCCATGGACCATAACTAGAGAGCACAGGGACCCATTATAGCCAATGGGCCTAGGAACATACATGAATTTCCATATGGTCTCTATGGGAAACTATCACAGCCCCAGCATGGACCAGAATAATGCATGCAATGAAAGGCAGCTCTTGCACTTGTGTGCAATGCAGACGAGTACGCGGGGCCAGTAACATCTTCAATTTCCCGGCCGTCATGACTGTCCCGTTTTTCAATACAACCGTCTGAAACCTGCCAAAATCTAACACAATATTCATTATTATAATGTTATAAGTAAAAAAAACTGTTCTACCTACAAGTGTCTTGTAATATGAAGCAGAGCGGCACTCGTGTTCAGCGAGTCACTCTGATCTGGCATTTTCTGATGTAATCGTTCCACTTCGTTGCAGTTTGCAAAGTTAACAAAAGACAAATATTAGGAGGGAGGGGGAGTCGCTGTGATTTTCCACAAGTCGTCTTTGTCTGCTCTTGTCTATGTATATACTTCAGGCAGGTCAAATGAAGGCAGCAAAGCAATGACGCTCCAGCTGAGGAACTACATGTCCCAGCGACATCTTTTCCTACAGAAATCCTCAAATTAATGGTTTTATTGAGTCTGTGTATATCAGGAAAGTAAAGACTTTTAGCTGTCCCACACGTCCAGATAATTCCGGTACCGGAATGAATCGGTACCGGAGTTATCCGTGTCCGTGTGCCTGTGAACTCACGTAGGCCATACGTGCGGCACACGTGTGCCGCCCGTATGGCGAGTGGGTACCACACGGAGCGTGTGGTACCCACGTGTGTGGTACCCTGCATCGTGCTGAAGCCGCGATTCATATGTTTCCTGCAGCAGCGTTTGCTGCAGAGAAAATATGAATAATAGTGTTTAAAATAAAGATCTATGTGTCCGCCGCCCCCCCACCCCCTGTGCACCCCCCCCCCCCCCGCGCTGTTCAGAAAATACTCACCCACTCCCTCGTTGGCTGTCGCTCCTTCCTGGTCTGGCCCCATCTTCTCCTGTATGCGGTCACGTGGGGCCGATCATTTACAGTCATGAATATGTGGCTCCACCTCCCATAGGGGCGGAGCCGACTATTCATGATTGTAAATGAGCGGCCCCACGTGACCGCATACAGTAGGAGGCACGGGGCAGAGAGGAAGGAGTGACAGCCAACGTGGGAGTGGGTGAGTATTTTCTGAACAGCGGGGGGGCGCACAGGGGGTGGGAGGGCGGCGGACACATAGATCTTTATTTTAAACACTATTATTCATATTTTCTCTGCAGCAAACGCTGCTGCAGGGAACATATGAATCGCGGCTTCAGCACCATGTGGGGGGGACAGCGCTTACTGTAGCGCTGTCTCCTGCACGCACACGGACTGCAGACGGACAACGTCCGTGTGCGGTCCGTGTTTTACACGGACCCATTGACTTTAATGGGTCCGTGTAATACGTGCGCTCCCACGAACACTGACATGTCTCCGTGTTTGGCACACGAAGACACGGTCCGCAAAAAATCAATGACATCTGCACAGATGCATTGATTTTTATGGGTCTACGTGTGTCAGTGTCTCCGGTACGTGAGGAAACTGTCACCTCACGTACCGGAGCCACTGACGTGTGAAACCGGCCTAAGGGTATGTGTCCACGGTCAGTAAACGCTGCTTGTTTGACGCTGCGCAGAGCTGCAGCGTCAAACACGCAGCGTCCAGATGTTCCAGCATAGTGGAGGGGATTTTTTGAAATCCCGTGTCCACTATGCGTGGAAACCCGCACGCGGCGGGCCTGCGACTCCGGACATGCTGCGCGTCTTTTCAGATCGCAGCATGTCCGTACACCTTGCGGGGACGCAGCGTTCCCGCAAGGCATAACACAGGGCCCTATGGGAGGGGGGCGATGATCCCGGATGTGTACAGTTAACACATCCGGCATCATCGAGTCCCAGAAGGGGGCGGGGCTTCGCCGCTCTGGCGATACCGCCGGCCATCCTGAACGTGGACACGCAGCCTTAGGGTATGTGTCCACGTTCAGGAAACGCTGCGTTTTTGACGCAGCGCTGAGCCGCAGCGTCAAAAACGCAGCGTCCAGATGTTACAGCATAGTGGAGGGGATTTAATGAAATCCCGTCTCCACTGTGCAGGAAAAAACGCATGCGTTTTTCCCGCGAAAACTCACATGCGGTGCGTTTTTTAAGAACGCAGCATGTTGCTACAATGAGCAAAACATGCAGGAACACCGCAGGTGACCTGCCAGTGACCTCAGGTGCATTTTTGGTCAGGATTTTACTTGCATAAAATCCTGACCAAAGCCTGAAGCAAACCTGAACGTGGACACATACCCATAGTGTATCAGATTCACTGTCTGGGAACGATTCCATTAAGGGTATGTTTCCACGTTCAGGAAACGCTGCTTGTTTGACGCTGCGCAGCGCTGCAGCGTCAAACAAGCAGCGTCCAGATGTTCCTGCATAGTGGAGGGGATTTGATGAAATCCTGTCTCCACTATGCGTGGAAACCCGCACGCGGCGGCCCTGCGACTACGGACATGCTGCG
Source organism: Ranitomeya variabilis (assembly GCF_051348905.1). Lineage (NCBI taxonomy): Eukaryota > Metazoa > Chordata > Amphibia > Anura > Dendrobatidae > Ranitomeya > Ranitomeya variabilis. The sequence continues at coordinate 460,147,679 of NC_135233.1, forward strand.
CGTCTTTTCAGATCGCAGCATGTCCGTACACCTTGCGGGGACGCAGCGTCCCCGCAAGGCATATCACAGGGCCCTATGGGAGAGAGCGATCATCCCGGATGTGAAGAGTTAACACATCCGGCATGATCGCGTCCCATTAAGGGGGCGGGGCTTCGCCGCTGCGGCGATACCGCCGCCCATCCGTACCGTGGAGACATACCCTAAGAGAGCAGAAAAGCGGGAGGGAAGCCAGATGTTACACTTCTCGGCCCATTAGCAGACATCAACTGCGATATGCAGGGACAGATACGGCTTTATTGTCACAATGCTCCTTCTTGTGAGACAATTATATGTGAGCAAAATATATTCTGTGCTTGTTGCCAGATGGCTAGTTCTGTTACTGGTGAGAGTTTTAAGTCGTAATACAGCACCTCTACAAGTGTATAGATCCGTAGGCTATGTTCACAAGTTGCTATTTTGCTGCAGCCAATACTTGATCTCTTGGCAGTAAAAAAGCTTCTAAAGATTCTAAAGTTCAGCTTTGTTTCCACCATTCAAGCATGGTGTCAAGCCACCGATGCAAGATGTATGTGAAACCATAAAACATTTTTTGAACACAGGGAAAATTTATCAAATTATTTATTGCAAAAATATTTTTACGGCTGCAATATTAGTCACTATTCTGAACAAAAAAAGTGAATAGTTTACCTAAGACATTGGCAATGCATTTGTTAGACACTGTTTACTTTCACACATTGGTCGGGCCATTGAGTTGACAAGTATTGTTCAATGTCACACATTGGTCAGACATGGTTTACTTTTACACATTGGTCGGCCATTGAATTGTTCAGGTAATAAATGGGTTTCACATCCTGTTGTATCTGCTTTTTCACTGAAAACGCAGGAAAAACTGATGTAAACATTTTTTGCTGCGTTCTTGCTGCTTTTTTACACTTACTCATTGCTGAAATAATTGGCATGCTGCATTTTGTAGGAGCTTCTTTGAGCAGGTTTTGCCTGCAGAAAAAAAAAAAACGCAATGTAGCCTTAGTCAGGAAAACAATGTGTGTGCAAGAGATTTCTGAACTCTCATAGCTTTTGCTGGTGCTGTTAAAAATCAGCTTTTAATTTGCATAAAAAAACACAGGAAAACACAATGTGTGAACATAGCCTTATGCTTTCTACACAGAAATATTGGGAGTGTTTTTTTTTCAATTCTTACATTGTTGTTTGGGAACTGTTTTTACTGTGTACATTCAATGATCTTGCGGTATGACTCTCCTCAGCAATATGATTATAAGTTTGCAAAAAAAAAAAAATTGGGGTTGTCGTCATTTTCCAATACCCGAATCATTTTTATTTTTTGGCCAATGGAGCTGTGTGATGACTTAGGCCGGGGTCACACATGCGTGTTTTACGGACGTAAGAGCGCAGAAACTACGTCCGTAAAACTCGCATAACATACGGCACAATTATTCTCAATGGGGCTGCTCCTATCAGCCGTATATTACGGATCCGTAATATACGGCTTTCTACGGCCGTACAAAATCGCAGCATGCTGCGTTTGTCAGCGTATTGCGCAAAAAAATCGCCAATGAAAGTCTATGGGGGCGAGAAAAATACGGATTCCACACGGACCAGCAGTGTGACTTGCGAGAAATACGCAGCGGTGTTAGTGAAAAGTCGGTAATTCAATTGCCAGCTTTTCATTTCTCCTGCACAAACCCGACAGGATATGAGACATGGTTTTCATACAGTAAACCATCTCATATCCCCTTTTTTTTTGCATATTCCACACTACTAATGTTAGTAGTGTGTATGTGCAAAATTTCAGCGCTGTAGCTGCTAAAATAAAGGGTTAAATGGCGGAAAAAATTGGCGTGGGCTCCCGCGCAATTTTCTCCGCCAGAATGGTAAAGCCAGTGACTAAGGGCAGATATTAATAGCCAGGAGAGGGTCCATGGTTATTGGCCCCCCTGGCTACAAACATCTGCCCCCAGCCACCCCAGAAAAGGCACATCTGGAAGATGCGCCTATTCTGGCACTTGGCCACTCTCTTCCCACTCCCTGTAGCGGTGGGATATGGGGTAATGAAGGGTTAATGCCACCTTGCTATTGTAAGGTGACATTAAGCCAGATTAATAATGGAGAGGTGTCAATTATGACACCTATCCATTATTAATCCAATTGTTTGAAAGGGTTAAAAAACACACACACACATGATTTAAAAGTATTTTAATGAAATAAACACAGCGGTTGTTTTAATAATTTATTGCTCTCTCAATCCATTTCCAGGCCCTCGCTTGGCAAAATAATAAACGCACAATATACATACCCTCAGCTGAACCGTCACGTCCCACGAAGTAATCCATCTGAAGGGGTTAAAATAATTTACAAGCAGGAGCCCTGCTAATGCAGCTGTGCTCCTGCTTGTAATTCCCCGGCGAATGAATGAAATGTAGGTCATTGACCTACATTTCATTCAGTCGCGGTGATGCGCCCCCTGGTGGATGTCCTCATCTGACCTGGAGCGTGGGAAAAAGTTCCCAGGCTGCAATTCCTGAGAACATCCAGCAGGGGCGCATCACCGCGACTCAATGTAAGTACAGATCACCCAGCTTTCCTTTCAGCACCCGGGGATTACAGGCACGAGCGAGTGGTTTATCGCAGCTCCTGCCTGTAATATTAGTTAACCCCTTCAGATGGATTACCTCGTTGGACGTGATCGGACATCAGAAGGTATGTATCTTGTGCGTTTATTATTTTGCCAAGCGAGGGCCTGGAAATGGATTGAGAGAGCAATAAATTATTAAAACAACCGCTGTGTTTATTTCATGAAAATACTTTTAAATCATGTGTGTGTGTGTGTTTTTTAACCCTTTCAAACAATTGGATTAATAATGGATAGGTGTCATAATTGACGCCTCTCCATTATTAATCTGGCTTAATGTCACCTTACAATAGCAAGGTGGCATTAACCCTTCATTACCCCATATCCCACCTCTACAGGGAGTGGGAAGAGAGTGGCCAAGTGCCAGAATAGGCGCATCTTCCAGATGTGCTTTTTCTGGGGTGGCTGGGGGCAGATGTTTGTAGCCAGGGGGGCCAATAACCATGGACCCTCTCCTGGCTATTAATATCTGCCCTTAGTCACTGGCTTTACCATTCTGGCGGAGAAAATTGCGCGGGAGCCCACGCCAATTTTTTCCGCCATTTAACCCTTTATTTTAGCAGCTACAGCGCTGAAATTTTGCACATACACACTACTAACATTAGTAGTGTGGAATATGCAAAAAAAAAGGGGATATGAGATGGTTTACTGTATGAAAACCATGTCTCATATCCTGTCGGGTTTGTGCAGGAGAAATGAAAAGCCGGCAATTGAATTACCGGCTTTTTACAGATATCGCGCTGAATGAAATCTAAATACAGAATATATATATATATGTGTCTCAATTACATATATATATATACCTTATATATATATATATATATATATATATATATATATACTGTATATATGTTTTCCCGAACATTTGAGCACATAAATCCATTAGATGTCAGTTTTGCAAGTCTGCGCGAAAATCTCGCAGTACGGATGCCATACGGATTACATACGGAGGATGCCATGCGCAAAATACGCTGACACACCCTGCCTACGGATCAATATTTTGGGAACATTTTTCCGTATTACGGCCGTAGTACGGACGTATAATACGTGGCGTATTGTCTTACGCCAAGTGTGACCCCAGCCTTATTTTTTTTCAGGACGAGATGACATTTTTATCAGCACCATTTTGGGATAGCGGTGACTTTTTGATTGCTTGTTACAGCCTCTTTTGTGGAATTGCGGTAACCAAAAACATAATTTTGGCGTTCTTGAATTTTTTTCTGTTTGGCGGGTTGTTTTTATATTTTAGATGTTTCTGAACGCAGCGATACCACATTGTGTATTTTTTAATATTATTTTCAATGGGATAAAGGGGGTTGATTTGAACTTTTTTGTTTCATACTTCTTAAAACTTTTTTTTTTTCCTTTACTGTTATTATTAGCCCCCTTAAGGGAATTGAAGATGCGATCGTCCAATCCCTTGAGCTGTATACAACGATGTGACAATTTGAAGCCGGTGAAAGGCAGGGTCACAAAGGAACTCTGTAACGACAGCTGTCCTCACAAACCATCCGCGATCACGTCACGGGCACGCAGATGGTCGTCACCTGCTGGGTATGGGGCGAGATTGCTGCGGGTGGCCGCTCCATACAGCCACTTCCGGCATGCCCCTTACATGTACGGTGGGTGTTATGAAAGGGTTAAGTTACGACACTAGATCACAGATTCAAATCACCAATAGTAAATAATAAAAAAAAGGTAAAAAAAATTATAAAAGTTTAAATTGACCTGCTTTTCCCAGAATGTGACATATTTGATATTGCCCCGTGCGCAAGTCTCTGAACTAATTAAATATTTATCCCATATGGTGAACGGCAAAAAAACACAAAACATATAAATGGTAAAATTGGTTTTGGTAAAAAAAAATTATAAATAAAAGACCCCAAAATGGTAATAATAAAAAGGGCAAAACAAAAACAGCATGAGCAAAAAAGAAAAAAAAAATGTTCTTAGAAGACAGGAAAAAAACGAAGTGCTTTGTGAATCCTTGGAATTGCCCTTATACACCTCAGTGAGGGGGGACCAGAACATGGCATGAGGTAAATGACACGTCCAGGACAGGTGTACACTGCCGTCACTGCAGCCACCAGTACACCCGTCCCCTCAGAGCACGGCCCCTAGACATGAACACTCTTCCTGTCAGAGCACGGCCCCTCCACCAGTGCGCCCGTCTCCTCAGAACACGGCCCCTCACTACACAACCGCTCGGTCGCATCCTCCACATTGAACTGAACGACCTCTGCTTAGCAGCAGCCTCAACACCATAATGGCCCCTCCCACCGATCATCTCATTGGCTTCTCACCGCCTGAGCGCCTGTCCACCAATCAGCGCGCAGATGAGCGTGGCCGGCCGATCAGCAGTGTGCGGTGCCCGTGTGCTCCCGTGACGTCACGGAAGTCGCTGTCATTCTAGAGGTGGCGCAGACTTTTCCTTATAAATAGCGAATATTGCTTTTCTTCCCTCATTTCCACGAATAGTCGTGCGAATGAGGCCTCGGGGCAGGAGGTATAATAGATACAGCAGGAGCTTCAGCAGAACTAGAGTAGCCATACATACAGTGATAGTCAGGAGCTGCACTCCTATTAATTCAGCGTTCACTTATCCACTGTGCTAGATATAATATAGATTTATAGGTAGAGCATATATATATATATTATAGATTGTGCTGCATAACACTGTAGACGATTATATAGTTATACCTTCTGCTCCTGTGACGTCATACTGCAGCAGCAAACATGGCAAATGGTGAGTGACGGGGCTGGGGGCGGGGTGACTGGTGGGTGATGTCATCAGGGGTAACGTTTCATCACCTGATTGGATTTATAACCTTATTACTACATCTGAGCCCTGTTCTCATGGCCGGGAAAAACTTTCTGCCAAGTTAAAGTTGTGCTGGAAAAGTTTTTTCTTTGTTGTCATTAGCAGTAAAGGAACATTTATTTCTGGGGAAAAAAATCGATCTTTATTTTTCTGATCTTTTATGTAGAACAGTCAGAGTATATATATATATATATATATTGAGAATGTCCGTGATTGACGCCCATTCCATTCTCCAGTTCAGGGAGTTCATTAAAGTATTTTTTTTTTTGTGGTTTTAGAGCTTTATATACCATTCAATGTGGTGTATACATAGTTTGAATGGTTTTGAACTACAAGTCCCAGCATTCCTTGCAAGGGCATATGGGAATTTGTCCAGTAGATTGCAAACATCTGATGTGCATACAGGTTTTATAATGCGCAGCGTTCTTGTCACGTTACCCTACAGCTGGTGCCAGGTTGGGTCCTGGCAGCGCCACCTGAGGTCTGGGGGGGGGGGGGGGGGGGGGGGGTCAGAGCCCCCATTTTCTGCCTTGGCAGAGAAACTAACAGAAGTCCTTGGTGTGCAGTCTCTGGTTGTCTCAGGCTGGTATCTTACGCTCTCCTGAGTTCCTGGAATGTTGGCAGGAGGCCGAGCAGCTGGGGCTCACTTTCCCGGCAGCTTTGTTCTGACCACTGATCCATCCTACAGGTCTATATTGTGCTGAGCTTAATATGAAGGGGCACATTTTACACGTGTCCGCCTCTGCTGTGGGGTCCTGAGACCTCAAAATCTAGGAAAATATTGTAAACAACTTTAGAGCAGAGGTTCATCCAGAATTTAATTGTTGTAAGGAGATCACTGGCTAGTATCATTTATTTTGACATTTTCACTCCTTATTAAGTAAAGGGGTCTCAGGGCATCTGATATTGATGACCTAATTATAGGATAAGTTATCTACAGGGGCATAACGACCACAGTCGTAAAGGACGCAACCGGGCCCTTGCGGGGGCCCACCAATGCCAGCAATGTCTTCAATCAGGATGGGGGGTATATATACCAGGATGGGAGATATATACTGCTCAAAAAAATAAAGGGAACACTAAATTCCCACATCCTAGATATCACTGAATGAAATATTCCAGTTGTAAATCTTTATTCATTACATAGTGGAATGTGTTGAGAACAATAAAACCTAAACATGATCAATGTAAATCACAACTAATATCCCGTGGAGGTCTGGAGTTGGAATGATGCTCAAAATCAAAGTGGAAAATGAAGTTACAGGCTGATCCAACTTCAGTGGAAATGCTTCAAGACAAGGAAATGATGCTCAGTAGTGTGTGTGGCATCCACGTACCTGTATGATCTCCCTACAATGCCTGGGCATGCTCCTGATGAGGCGGCGGATGGTCTCCTGAGAGATCTCCTCCCAGACCTGGACTAAAGCATCCGCCAACTCCTGGACAGTCTGTGGTGCAACGTGACGTTGGTGGATGGAGCGAGACATGATGTCCCAGATGTGTTCAATCGGATTCAGGTCTGGGGAACGGGCGGGCCAGTCCATAGCTTCAATGCCTTCATCTTGCAGGAACTGCTGACACACTCCAGCCACATGAGTTCTGGCATTGTCCTGCATTAGGAGGAACCCAGGGCCAACCGCACCAGCATATGGTCTCACAAGGGGTCTGAGGATCTCATCTCGGTACCTAATGGCAGTCAGGCTACCTCTGGCGAGCACATGGAGGCTGTGCGGCCCTCCAAAGAAATGCCACCCCACACCATTACTGACCCACTGCCAAAACGGTCATCCTGAAGGATGTTGCAGGCAGCAGATCGCTCTCCACGGCGTCTCCAGACTCTGCCACGTCTGTCACATGTGCTCAGTGTGAACCTGCTTTCATCTGTGAAGAGCACAGGGCGCCAGTGGCGAATTTGCCAATCCTGGTGTTCTGGCAAATGGCAAGCATCCTGCACGGTGTTGGGCTGTGAGCAGAACACCCATCTGTGGATGTCGGGCACTCAGACCATCCTCATGGAGTCGGTTTCTAACCGTTTGTGCAGACACATGCACATTTGTGGCCTACTGGAGGTAATTTTGCAGGGCTCTGGCAGTGCTCCTCCTGTTCCTCCTTGCACAAAGACTGAGGTAGCGGTCCTGCTGCTGGGTTGTTGCCCTCCTATGGCCCCCTCCATGTCTCCTGGTGTACTGGCCTGTCTCCTGGTAGCACCTCCAGCCTCTGGACACTACGCTGACAGACACAGCAAACCTTCTTGCCACAGCTTTCTTGATGTGCCATCCTGGATGAGCTGCACTACCTGAGCCACTTGTATGGGTTATAGAGTCCGTCTCATGCTACCACGAGTGTGAAAGCACAACCAACATTCAAAAGTGACCAAAACATTAGCCAGAAAGCATTGGTACTGAGATGTGGTCTGTGGTCCCCACCTGCAGAACCACTCCTTTATTGAGGGTGTCTTGATAATTGCCAATAATTTCTATCTGTTGTCTAGTCCATTGGCACAACAGCATGTGAATTTGATTGTCAATCAGTGTTGCCTCCTAAGTGGACAGTTTGATTTCACAGAAGTTTGATTTACTTGAAGTTATATTTTGTTGTTTAAGTGTTTATTTTTTTGTGCAGTGTACATACCAGGATGGGAGATATACATACCAGGATGGGGGCTATACATACCTGGACGGGGGCTAAACATACCAGGATGAGGGACATACATACCAGGATGGGGAACATGCAAACCAGGATGGGGGATATATGTACCAGGATGGGGCCAGGAAGGGGAACATATATACCAGAATGGAGGACATATATATAACAGGATGGGGCCTTTACGTAGGGACATATACCAGGATGGATGGTATATATATATATATATATATATAATCAGGAAGAAGGAGATATATACCAGGATAGACGACATAAATATATATCAGGATGAGGGGCACCCCCTGGTCCAAATCCTGAACCGGGGCCTATAGGACTCTATTGACATCACTGGTCATCAATATCAGTTCGGTGAGTGTCTGACACTGGATACCCTTTTGACTAGACTCGGCTGAGGTGCAGTTTTCAGCATTGGCCACCCCACATTGAATGGCGCTGTGCAGTGCCGATCTGTTCAGCATACCCATTTAGCAGCCATCGGCGCTCATAACAACAAATCCTGGTGGTTATAGATGGCATATTTTATTATCCTAAGCCTAGGGAAACCCTTTCATGTCTAAAGGTCCCCATACACATAAGATGAAAAATTGTCTGAAGTTTGGGTAATGGGGCATTGGGCTCTGGTCATTTAGGTAAATTTTAAGAGGAAATCTGTCCCTTTAACATTTTACATTTATTTTTTATTTTTTCCTTGCAGAAGTGAGACAAACAATGACTCAGTTTTGGGAAGAGCATTCCCGGGATGCTACAGTAGAAGAGATGATGCTCGACTCAAGTGCTGCACTCTTATCGCAAGAGGAGAAGCCGGAGATCATCTCGCTGCTGCCGTGCTTAGATGGATTGAATGTTCTGGAGCTCGGGGCTGGGATAGGGTAAGAGGAGCAATCTGTTCTTTGGTGTACGACGAGTCAATCTCTGCCTTTGCAAAATCTGCCCGATCATTAGATTTGTAATGTATAGAATAAAAATGGTTGGACTACTGTTGATGTCCTCTGCTGAATATTGCCTTTTGCAGGATCAGATTGCAGGAGTAAACACAAACCCTTAAAGGAGGGTTTCCAGTTTACAAAGTTGTTTTTTTTAACCTCTACATTGGATAGTTGATAATTTTTAGATTAGTGTGAATCCCACTTCTTAGTCCCCCATTGATTGTCAGAACCATGGACTTATATCCATGTTTTTTTCTTGGATCACGACCGTGGCAGGATGAGTTGACTGGACAGACCAGTCTCATGTTCCCTTTTGGCCAGTTTCACACATCCTCTTATTTTTCTTATGCATGAAAAACGATCCAATTTTATTCAGTGTGTCAGATGCGTTTTTGGTCAGGGTGTCAAGTTTTTACAATCCTTGTTGCATCCGTTTTTCACGTATAAAAAATTGCATCTTCTCCTATCCATTAAACAGTAAAATAAAACCGTGCATGAATGACAACTGTTGCTATCGGGTTTTTTTTTCACAGATCCATTGACTTGCATTGGGTCTAAAAATTACCACCAATCCAATGCAGAAGTAAGGTTTTTTGGAGACTGAACAACCCTTGTAGAAGGAATGTTTAATTAGAAAATGACCTATTGTTTAAATCAGGTTTTTTGTGTTAAATTTATTTTTTAGTCATTTTTGGCAGTGTTTTTTTTCTACAGTATATCACAATATGTATTAAAAAATAATAAATATAATTCTTGCAATTTTCACATTGGCAACTAGGGTTTTTTTAGACTCTATAACGTCCTGTTGTTTCAGGAAATGCATATGTACATTAGCTGCAATGAACAGACTCTGACCTTATTGAAGCGCCTCATGAGCATGTTCCAATGTCATTGTGAAGGGAAGAGGAGTTGTGAAAGCGCCTCTCATTGTGATTGACGAATCCTGTGTTATCTGCTGTCCGTAGACAAGTTATCTGTCATTGTACCTGTCTCTGATGATAAGGAGCCTTCTGAAAACTGTTCCTAAAAGAACAGGAAGTAGGAGTCTAAAAAAGGCCCAGTGGTCAATATGAAAATTGGAAGATTGCTAATTTTGTTTATAAATAAAGTTCATGATATGAAGGAAAGAAAAAACATTGGCAATTTTGAAAATAATAATTAGGTCATTTTGTGAAGATACATTCTTCTTAAGGGTATGTTTCCACGTGCAGGAAACGCTGCGTGTTTGACGCTGCGCAGAGCCGCAGCGTCCAACACGCAGCGTCCAGATGTTACAGCATAGTGGAGGGGATTTTATGAAATCCCGTCTCCACTATGCGTGGTAACACGCACCCGGCGGCCCTGCGATTCCAGACATGCTGCGCGTCTTTTAAGATTGCAGCATGTCCGTATACCTTGCGGCGACGCTGCGCCGCCGCAAGGTATATCACAGGGCCCTATGTGTGGGGTGTGATGATGCCGGATGTGTGCAATGAACACATCCGGCATCATCGCATCACAGAAGGGGGCGGGGTTTGCCACTCCGTCCAAACCGCCGGCCTTCCTAAAGGTGGAAACATACCCTAAGGGACTTACATTTTCTCTTATTAAGCTTTTTTATTCACCCCAAACATTTTCTCCAGTCGTTATACAGGACACTTGGCCAAGTTGGCAAGCAATGTGACCGCGGTGGACTTCATGCAGAACTTTATCGACAAGAATCGTGAAGACAACGGTTACCGTGGGAACATTACCTTTCTACAAGCTGATGTCACTCTGCTGGACTTTCCTAACAACACGTGAGTTGTGACGTCAGATCAATACGACACCATGATGGACGTCCAAGGAACGTGCAGATTTTCATGCCGCCTTTCTTCTCCTCAGTTTCGACTTCGTCTTCTCAAACTGGCTCTTCATGTACCTGACGGATGAAGAGTTGGTGGTCTTGATTGAGAAGATGTTGGGATGGCTCAGACCGGGTGGCTATCTCTTCTTTAGAGAGTCCTGCTTTTTTCAGTCAGGTGAGTACAGAGCATTAGAGTCAGAGCGAGGACCCGGCCCATCGGCTGCATCAGTAATCTGTGGCCGCCGGATGGGAGATCTGAGAACCGCCTCCTTCTTGACTCCATCAGTGACTCTTCCTTTGATTAGCCGGCCTGGGAAGATGTCATCATTGCAGTATGACGCACATGCGACATCGCGCAAGGCCAGCTAATCAAAACAAGAGCCATGGATGCCGTCAGTAAGGAAGCGGTTCTCAGGGATGCCTTCCCTCTCCAACTGCTTACAGATATGGTCGATAGACCGGGTCCTATCCATCATTTCACACAGACTAAAGGTACCGTCACATTAAGCGACGCTGCAGCGATAGCGACAGCGATCCCGATCGCTGCAGCCTCGCTGTTTGGTCGCTGGAGAGCTGTCACACAGACCGTTCTCCAGCGACCAACGATGCCGAGGTCCCCGGGTAACCAGGGTAAGCATCGGGTTGCTAAGCGCAGGGCCGCGCTTAGTAACCCGATGTTTACCCTGGTTACCAGCGTAAAAGTTAAAAAAACAAACAGTACATGCTCACCTGCGCGTCCCCCGGCCTCTGCTTCCTGACACTGACTGAGCTCCGGCCCTAACAGCAGAGCGGTGACGTCACCGCTGTGCTTTCACTTTCAGTTTAGGGCCGGGCTCAGTCAGTGTCAGGAAGCAGAGGCTGGGGGACGCGCTGGTGAGTATGTGCTGTTTGTTTTTTTTAACTTTTACGCTGGTAACCAGGGTAAACATCGGGTTACTAAGCGCGGCCCTGCGCTTAGTAACCCGATGTTTACCCTGGTTACCAGTGTAAAATATCGCTGGTATCCTTGCTTTTGCTGTCAAACACAGCGATACACGGCGACCTAGCGACCAAATAAAGTGCAGACCTTCTAGCAGCGACCAGCAATTTCACAGCGGGATCCAGATCGCTGCTGCGTGTCAAATACAGCGATATCGCTATCCAGGTCGCTGCAACGTCACGGATTGCTGGCGATATCGCCTAGTGTGACGGTACCTTAACAGTCATATATTAGACGATTTTATCATTGGCGACTTGATTGCACATCCGAATTCTCACATGACACAACTTGAAGTTTCTAGTCCACTGATCTAAAACTTGTACAAAGAGAGCAATAATGCACACAGTGATGTCGTAAAGCAGGAACGGATGTCATAGTAAACATATAGCAATGATGAACACGATGATGTCACAGCGAGAACCATAACATCATAACACAAGGGCAATACACAGTGATGTCACACAACATGGATAATTAACCACTTCATGATTTGGCGATTTTTAGTTTCTTTTGCTTTTTTTCTCATCTTCCAAAGGGAAAATAAGTATTTCATACACTGCTGATTTTACAAGTTTTCCCACCTACAAAGATTGGAGAGGTCTGTAATTTTTATCGTAGGTACACTTCACCTGTGATAGACACAATCTAAACATAAAAAAAAACAAACAGAAAATCACATTGTATGATTTTTAAATAATTCAATTGCATTTTATTTCATAAAATAAGTATTTTATCACCTACCAACCAGCAAGAATTCTGTCTCTCATAGACTTGTTAGTTTTTCTTTAAGAAGCCCTCCTGCTCTCATTACCTGTATTAGTTACACCTGTTTGAACTTGTTACCTGTATAAAGGACTCTCCACACACTCAATCACACTTAAACCCCTCCACCATGGCCAGGACCAAAGACCTGTCTAAGAACACCAGGGACAAAATTGTAGACCTGCACACGGCTGGATGAGCTACAGAACAATAGGCAAGCAGCTTGGTAAGAAGACAACAACTGATGGCACAATTATTAGAAAATGGAAGAAGCACAAGATGACTGTAAGTGTTCCTCAGTGTGGTACTCCATGCAAGATCTCGCCTTTTATAGGATGATTCCTAGAAAGGTCAGAAATCAGCCCAGAACTACATGGAAGGACCTGGTCAATGACCTGAAGAGAGCTAGGACCACAGTCTCAAACATTACTGTTAGTAACACACTACGCCATCATGCATTAAAACCCTGCAGGACACACAAGGTTCCACCTCTCCTGCCAGAACATGTCCAGGCCCAATTAAAGGTCACCAATGACTATCTGGAAGATCCAGAGGAGGCATGGGAGAAGGTGATGTGGTCAGATGAGACCAAAATAGAAATTTTTGGTATCATCTTCACTCTCCGTGTTTGGAGGAAGAAGGATGAGTACAACCCCAAGGACACCGTCCCAACTGTGAAACATGGTGGGGGAAACATCATGGATGGGGTCATGCATCGAGAAATTCTGGCCAACAACCTCTGTCCCTCAGTAAGAGCATTGAAGATGGGTCGTTGGTGGGTCATCCAGCATGGCAATGACCCAAAACACACAGCCAGGGCCACTAAGGAGTGGCTCCGTAAGAAGCATTTCAAGGTCCTGGAGTGGCCTAGCCAGTCTCCAGCCCTGAACCCAATAGAAGGTTTTTGGAGGGAGCTGAAATTCAATGTTGCCCAACAACAACCCCGATACCTGGATATGGAGGAGGGGGGGCAAAATCCCTGCTGCAGTGTGTGCAAACTTGGTCAAGGACTACAGGAAATGTCTGACCTCTGTAATTGCAAACAAATGTTTCTGGACCAAATATTAAGTTCTGTTTTTCTATTGTATCAAATACTTAGTTCATGCAATAAAATGAAAACTAATTATGTAAAAATCATACAATGTGATTTTCTGGATTTTTTTCAAGTGTACATATGATAACAATTACAGACCTCTCCATTCTTTGTAGGTTGGAAAACTTGCAAAATTGGCAGTGTATTAACTATTTACCTTCTTTTTATTTATTTTTCCACTGACTTTTTTTTAGGGACAAGTTGTAGTTGTGAATGACACAATTCCTTTTACCATCCATTGTACTGAAAAATGGGGAAAAAAAAATCCAAATACAATACAAAGCTGAAATTTTGGCATTTCATTATGTTTTTTGTCTTTGTGGCATTTATCGTAGGGACTGAATAATTTTATAGATCAGATAATAATTCCTTTACGATATGTGTTGCACATGTACGGCGCAGGTAGGAAGCTGTGTATGGAGCGGGCTCATGCGGTGAGCCCACCCCATATGTGGCAGGTGATGGTAGTGTATTACTTCCAGGATCTGCCGCTAACAATCGCAGGTAGAGCGGTGCTCAGCCCACGAATGTTAGCCTGTTAAATGCCGTTGTCAATCTCTGATGGCGGCATTTAACACGCGCAGACGTGCATGCATGTCATTCCCTCCGCCTTTGTTGTGTCCATGATGTGATTGCGGTTCGCCGGAGGGTTTTGTCATGACAGCTCCCCTGGGGGTCTGCTGATGAACTCTGTGCCCGTCATTATTGACCTCCTTTAAAACCTTGCCTGTGGCTGGACTTCAAAGGAGACCATGATTTCTGCTTTATACAGCGATTGGACGATTGCATCTTCAAGTCCATGGTTACGACCACTGACATAGTGACAGTTAGCTGGGTCTAGTGGTCGTAACCATGGATACCTAAGGTCCTGCAATGCCTGCACATAAAGAAAGAGACAGAGCGAATCAGAAAAACTATACGACATTTACTAATTTTTTTACTATAACATCTACTACATGTTGGGATAGGATCCTGGAGATGGGAATACCCCTTGAAAAGAATCAGGATCTGTGCACACGCTGCATTTTTTGATGCTTTTTTTTGTGCAGACATTAATGGATAATATTTTTTGCTTTTAGGGGACTGTGAACGGACATTTAACCCTACGGTGTACCGTACTCCCGCTCAGTATAATCACCTCCTCACATCTGTCACCTCAAAGTCTGGAGACAACGGTTTTGAGATTGTAATGTCTAAGTCTGTGCAGACCTATATAAAGGTGAGACGGCAGCATCTACTTATATTTCTTGCTATTGTGGGGGTCACACAGCCAATAGTATCTGTCCATGTACAAAGTGCCACGTGTCGTAGCGCTTTACAAATAGACAGCACATGGGGTAAAATGGATGGGCCGTGAGAATTTAAATGAGTTATTCTTATCACCATAAGGCCTGTCCCACACGTCCAGATAATTCCGGTACCGGAAAAATCGGTACCGGAGTTATCCGTGTCCGTGTGCTCACGTGGCACATCAGTGTGGCACACGTGCGGCAGCCGTGTGGCAGCCGTGTGCCGCCCGTGTGCTGACTGGGTACCACACGGACCATGCAGGAGACAGCGCTAGAGTTAAGCGCTGTCTCCTGCTTTGGGTGCTGAAGCCGCCATTCATTTCTTCTCTCCAGCAGCGTTCGCTGGAGTGAAGAAATTAAAAATCTTTTTTTTTTTTTTTTTTCTTGTTGTTGAAATAATGTTCCCAGTAACCAACCCCCTCCCACCCCCTGTGCGCCCGCCCGCTGGAAAGAAAATACTCACCCAGCTCCCTCGATGCGTCCTCTCAGCGTCGCAACTCGTCCTGTATGAGCGGTCACGTGGTGCCGCTCATTACAGAGATGAATATGTCACTCCCCCCCATATGGGAGGTGGTTACCGGGAACATTATTTTAACAACAACAAAAAAAAAAAGATTTTTCATTTCTTCTCTCCAGCGAACGCTGCTGGAGAGAAGAAATGAATGGTGCCTTCAGCACCACAAGCTGGGGGGACAGCGCTTACTGTAGCGCTGTCTCCTGCACGGCACACGGACAGCATCCGTGTGCGGTACGTGTTTTACACGGACCCATTGACTTTAATGGGTCCGTGTGATCCGTGCGCTCCCACGAACACTGACATGTCTCCGTGTTTTGCACACGGACACACGGGCCGCAAAAAATCAATGACATCTGCAGAGACACATTGATTTTAATGTGTCTACGTGTGTCAGTGTCTCCGGTACGTGAGAAAACTGACACCTCACGTACTGGAGCCACTGACGTGTGAAACCGGCCTAAGGGTAAGTTCACACTAGGCGTTTAAGTGTTTTTTTTTCTGTAGCAAAACCTGATCTCCTGGCAGGAAAGAAGTTGTTTTTTCTTGAGTTTTTTTTGCGGTGCTTTTGGCATGCTAGATTTGTCTCTCGTGCATGCCGATAAAGTTTAGTGTTGAAAAAAAAGTCCTGTTCTATAGAATCGAGTTTTGGCACAAAAAACGCAGCAAAACCTGATACCTGTGTTTTTTCACCGGTTTTTCACCACCCATTCATTTCAGTTGGTGAAAAACGCTGAAAAAAACACTGAAAGAAGTGACATGCTCCATTGTCCAAAAAAACATGCAAAGCACAAAATACGGATGACAAAAAACAGTGTGTGCATGAGGTTTCTGAAATCTGGTAGGCTTTGCTGGTACTTTGAAACACAGCTGAAAATTTGCATACAAAAAAGCATAAAAATCACTGCAAAGACACCTAGTGTGAACTTAGCCTAAATGTGTAAAATTGCAAAAGTTCTTGTAAAAATAACAACTTTGCAATTTACTTGTCATTAAAAATCCTCTTGGTTTTCGGAGAAAATAGAACATTTTAATGTTATTATGTACAGCTTTCTGCTTACTTTACCAGCCACCTCTGCAGTGGTGGCCAGTCTCCTAGGTGCTCAGTGCTAACCAGCTCTTTCCAATAGACCTTGTAAGTGCTGCTCTGATCATGGCCAGATTGCTGCAGATTTGGCTCTGTTTGCAGCATGGAGGAGCGCACAGTTCGGACCAGCGGTGCAACAACACAAACTGTCAATCAATCAGGAGTGCATTGTTCTCCGGAAAGCAGGAGACCAGGATGTAGTGTGCTTTTGATTGAGAATGTGGGACAAACCTTTTAAAGGAGATCTGTCACCAGACTTCACAATACAGACTGCATGATATACTGAAAAAGATCTTTTAGACCTGATGAGGCTGGTGTACCGACTTTGAATTTCCACATCAAATTGGTTGTATAATTTTGATCTTAGAATGGGCATTTTATGTGATTAGGTATGCAAATTGCCTCTTCTGAGAAAAAGAGGACTTAACTCTATAGCGCCACCTGTTGGAAGTAGCGATCCTACAAGTCACAATCAACCCTTTAACGAGTCGTGTAATATGACTTAGGATAAAAGCCAAATCAGTATCTCAATTCGCAGACACGGTGTTTCGGGCTGTTGGCCTTCGTCAGTGCGAAGCATGAGAACTAATTTGGCTAGGTGAGAGGCTCTGGACTGGGGTCTAAGGGGTATTGTTTATCCTTATGGAGAGTGACATACCATCTCTGGCTTGTCAAGGTAAGGAGGCTTATTCGCCGTGCAATGCTCCTCTGGGAAATTAAATATGCAAATTGCCTCTTCTGAGAAAACGAGGACTTAACTCTATAGCGCCACCTGTTGGAAGTGATTAGGTAGAATGTTGATTTTAGTTTTCGTCATGAAAAGTTTCAAAAATGACTATAAAGAAATTCTACCCTGGGTTTTCAAAGCAAGTACACTAGCCCCATCAGGCGTAAGATCTATTTAATAACGTCTTGCAATTTGGTGATAAGAATCCTTAATTTCTTAATATATACGATCACAAACTATCTCCTATAAAGCATACATTGCTACAAACTTTGTTACCCCCCCATTCTCCGGATGGGCCGGTGGTCCATTGATTGTACCCCAGCAATTGTACATTGATCTTTTATGCTGTGGTTAGGTGATTAATGTATTTAAAGGGAAGCTGACAGCTGCAAAAAAACACAAAAAAAATTGCTAAGAGGTGGATTTTATATCAATGCTTCTTTTTTATTTGCGGATTTCATAATTTACATTTAATTAAATTTGTAGCACGTCTGCCACAAAATTCACATGTAAAGTGTAGATGTTGCTGCAGATTCACCTTGAGATTTGAGGCCAGATCCACAATAAACTGTTTCTGTCTGGAGTGAATCTATTCCACTTTTCCATGTGTTTTTTTCTTTTATTTATGCATTTACTTACTATACTCATATCTTGCATCACTGCCATCATACGAATTCTCTTCTACGTTGTGTATTATCTATGCTCTACAGATTAAGAAGAACCAGAACCAAGTCTGCTGGATGCTGCAGAAAGTCCCACGAGACGCCGATGGGCACCAGGGTTATACGACGTTTCAGCAGTTCCTTGATAACCAGCAGTATTCTCGGAGAGGAATACTCCGATATGAGAAGATATTCGGGGACGGCTTTGTGAGCACTGGAGGACTGGAAACCACCAAGGTAAGGCCAGTGCAGAAGAAGAATATTAGGGGCTTGGGTGATACTGTCCCTAAGATGCAGGAAATCATCTGTTTTCTTCACTTGCAGGAGTTTATTGCCATGCTTAATCTGGTCCCTGGGCAGCGGGTCATTGATGTAGGCTGTGGCATCGGCGGAGGAGACTTCTATATGGCCAAGGTAGAGCCACATCGTTACATTCATTCATGTGTCCTTATACATCCATGTCATCATCATTCTTTGGCAGTATTTTGCCACCCTTTGTGTGTCTTCTTATCTTCATTATTTTATGTCTCTCATCGGCCTCCTCTTGCTTTCATTGTTTCTTGATTTTAATTATTTTTTATGTTTTATTGCCTAGTTTTGTACCTCAATAAAACATTTTATTGTTTATATACATTTATTTGATTTGTGCTAATTTTGGAGTAAAACTTCTAAACATAGCCAACGTTTTGGATACTTTTATGTTTTTTGAAGGTTTTTATTTATTTATTTTTTTTTACTCTCGACAGACGTATGGAGTTGACATCCTCGGGATGGACCTGTCGTCTAACATGGTGGAGATTGCCATGGAGAGAGCTATCATGGAGAAGACTCCAAAGGTGAGTCATGAGACTGATTCCGTTGGGTTGGATAGGTTGGATAATATCAGCGCCTGGAAGATGATGCAACCTGATATCCGTAATCTGATTATTATTAAGATGGATAAATGCCTCTTCTCATTCCCACAGGTGCAGTTTGAAATAGGAGATGCTACAAGAAGGATCTTCACCGACGCGTCATTTGACGTGGTGTACAGCCGGGACACCATCCTGCACATCAACGACAAGGGAGCACTTTTCAGGAAATTTTTTGTAAGAGCCAATAAAAACTTGAGTGACTTTGAAATGCAGATTTACAATCTCCTGTTTGTCGCCTTTGGAGCTTTAGACCCCCTGTTTGTCCTAAAACCTGTTATTGGGGTATCAGGGGAAGCTCACTGCAGAAACTTCAATCATTCCTTTCCAGCTGTTATATATTATTATCAGATATGATAATTGGGGAATTGCTATATGTGCAATTTTCTTTCCCTTACCCCAAAAGTCAATCTATATTCCTTAAAGAGTAAGTAACTAAACTTTAATTTTTTTAATAATTTGGTCCAGTATGGAAAGTTAGGAATCTTTCCAAAACACTTTGTTAGGGGATTTGACTTCATTCCTCTAAAAAAATATTGCATGTTATTGGCCTACAAACCCGGATTTTCCCCAGTCTATTTGCCTTCCTTCGGCTGCATCGATATTATAGCATACGCATTTGGAGTACAGATGCTGGCAGTGATGGCTCAGCTCCTGCAGCTGCACAAATGCTGAGCTGACCAATCACTGCCATCATCTGTACCCCAAATATCATTGCATTTAAAGGCAAATAGACTGGGGAAAAGTTAGGGGTGAGAGCCACTTACATGCAATTTTTGTTTACAGGAATGATGAAAAATCCCCCTAATAAAATGATTTCCAAATTTTCATAACTTTCCACTATGGACAAAAGTATTAAAATAAATGAAAAATACTCAATAAGAATTGTAGATTTTACTTTTCCATTATTGTGTTTGTTTTTCTTATAGTCTTGGCTGAAACCCGGAGGGAAGCTCTTAATTACAGATTACTGCTGCGGTGATCGGCCTTGGTCTCCAGTGTTTGAGGAGTATGTGAAGCAGAGAGGATATGTTCTGTACACACCCAAGGAGTATGGCCAGGTAAGTCAGATGGTTGTGGGTACATCTGTTACAGAATATAGTAGTTATAATATTAATACCGGTATTTTAAAGTAAAAAAAAAACTTTTCTCATCTGGACAATAGGCATCACTGGGGAAAGCAGCAGGCGGCCACTACAGGTGGGATGTGGTATAACATGGCGCCTGTTCAATTCAATGGGAAATATTATGAATAGGGATCAGCAAATCTGTCAAGTTCCCAGTTTGCCAGATTGAATATATGCCAAATTCGAGCAATGTGAATATAATGTTCTTTATTACTCTTTGGGGTCTTTATAGACCTTTTAGCCTATTAAACATAGAGTTTAAAGTAAATAAATAAAAAAATGAATACTCACTGCATGACTCATCTGCCCTATCACCATCCGCGACATGTGGCCTCTTCTTTCCGATGCCCCCTTATTCCGAATAGGCCTCTGACGTCACAACGCACATTATCACAACATGTGTCGCCCAACACCTAGTCAAGCACCTTGGGTGGTGCACAAATTTTGACGTGACATCAAAAGCCTTTACGGAATTGGATGAGGAATTCATGCACTGGGGAACGACGGAAACAAAAGACCAGACATCAGGCTATAGCAGGATTTATGAGAGGTGTGGTTAGTATTATTTATTTAGTTTTTTTTTTAATTTCCAGCCCTCTACAATTCAGCAAAATGATGGTCAGTTGACTGCTATTTTTCTGAAAATGCACAGAGAAAATTGCAAAAAAACTGGATTCAAAAGAATCTGATTTTTTTTGTAAAATTTCAAGGGAAATTCAATTAACTTTCAACAGATCAACTCATCTCTACTTGTGATACATGTTGTTGTTTTTTTTTTAAAGTACATCAAATTGCTCCAGGATTCTGCCGCATTTAGCCGGGTAACTTTCCCCTATGAAATCACATCCGATTCCAGCTTAGCCAAACCCCATCACTGTATGGAAATTCCATTTTTTTCTAGTGAGGCGCAAATGGGGCTTTAAATAAATACTAGGTCAAAAACTCTGAAAAATTGCAGCAAAACGCTCTTAGGCTATGTGTCCACGGTCAGTAAACGCTGCTTGTTTGACGCTGCGCAGAGCTGCAGCGTCAAACACGCAGCGTCCAGATGTTCCAGCATAGTGGAGGGGATTTTATGAAATCCCGTGTCCACTATGCGTGGAAACACGCATCCGACTTCCCTGCGACTCCGGACATGCTACGCGTCTTTTCAGATCGCAGCATGTCTGTGCTACCTGCGGCGACGCTGCGTCGCCGCAAGTAATATCACAGGGCGCTATGCGAGGGTGCGATGATCCTGGATGTGTACAGTTAACACATCCGGCATCCTCGCGTCCCAGAAGGGGGGCGGGGCTTAGCGCCGAGCGGCTTCGCCGCTCCGGCGATACCGCCGGCCATCCTGATCGTGGACACGTATCCTAACACGAGTAGCACTCACGATAGTGAATGTGCCCCGCTGTGGAGTCTCCTTGTAACCCTTCGTATCCCTCCGTAGTTCTTGGAGAAAGTCGGTTTTGTCAAAGTTCAGGCTTTGGATCGGACAGAACAGTTTGTACAAGTTCTGAACAAGGAGCTGGCGCGTACACAGGAGATAAAGCAGGACTTCCTGGAGGTAATGGAGCTGTATATATATATATATATATATATATAAGTCTTACGTGAGCTGTAGGGATGTACGATCACTTACGCTATGTCTTCCTCTCCTCCATGTAGAGCTTTTCCGAAGAGGATTACAACTACATTATTGAAGGCTGGAAGGAAAAGCTTCATCGTTGCAGTCTGGGCGATCAGCGCTGGGGCTTGTTCCTGGCGGAGAAACCACTGGATCTCATATCATAACTGCTGCCCGTCTATCGGCTCCAACCGGAGCCCTGAAAATTTGTACCAGAATGTTTGCATTTTATTTTTGACCTTTACATTTCTAAAATTTTAAAACAGAACATACACCTGTAGAGTCTGGTAGAGTGTAGTGCTAATTGCACAAACCTTAAAACTTTATGGTTCAAGGGATGATAAATCATTACTTACATAAAAAACATAACCACTTCCTGACTTGTGACATGCCTGTATATGAAGCTGGCTCAGGAGCTGAGCCTGCTTCATTAACGACAGGTGCCAGCTGTGTCATACAGCCGGTACCTGACTCTAAAAGCAAAGACCAGAGCTGGCTCCAATCGCTGCGCTTAAACCACTTAAATACCACTTTCAATCTCTGACAGCGCCATTTAATTAGATCGCTCGCTTCATGTGACCGTTCTAGCACACCCCTGCGCTACACCCCCACCGCAACCATCTCTGTACCCCACTGTGAACCCCACACACAGTCTGGGCTCCATAGGAGATCATTTCTTCAAAATGCTGCAATGTTTTACCAATAACAGGATCACAAATTCAAGTTATCTACAGGATGTAAAAATAAAGAAAAAAGAATCTCAATATTTATATTCCCAGTTAAGAGAAATAAAACATGTTTGTTATCATCCAGTCTGTAAGGCTACTTTCACACTAGCGTCGGGAACAACCCGTCGCTGCGCGTCGGGCCGACGTTCCCGACGCTAGTGTGGTCTCCGCCGCACAACGGGGGCAGCGGATGCATATTTCCCACGCATCCGCTGCCCCATTGTGATGTGCGGGGAAGTGCGGGGAGGTGGGGGCGGAGTTCCGACTGCGCATGCGCGGTCGGAAAAAGCGGACCGTCGGGAGCAAAAAACGTTACATGTAACGTTTTTTTCTCCCGACGGACCGCTACCATACGCCCAAACGCCGCCAAACGCATTCACCGTTTGGAAATGCGTCGCAAATGCGTCGCAAATGCGCCGCTAATGTTACTCTATGACGAAACAACGTATCCAGCAAAAACTTTTGCTGGATGCGGCGTTTCGCAAAAACGACGCATTTGCGACGTATTGCAGTTAACGCTAGTGTGAAACTAGCCTAAAAGTTTGATCCTTGAAAATATTAATTTACCCTTATGGTAAACACTGTAAAGACAAAAAAATTAAACTTCAAATTTGCCATTTTTGGTCTTCACGCGACTCCAAAAAACGTAATAAAAAGTGATCAAAATAGTATAGATAAAATCAGAAGCTTGTCATGGAAAAAAAAAAGCCCTCATCCAACTCCTTCAATAGAAAAAAGTTTCACATTTCAGAAAATGGCGACACAAACCAAACATTTTTTTAAAGTTATGAATCTTAATAAAGTTTTTTTAAAAAGCTATGAATTTCTTGTAATAAAGAAAACTATACAAGTTTGGTATGAACACCATAAACTAAACCCCCCAAAAACGATGGTGAATTTATTTTTATTCCGCTACATTTGGATTTTTGTTTTCCTGTTTTTCAATAAATATATGGAGAAAATGATGGTTTCATTCAAAACTATATAAATCCTCCTCTGTCAAAAAAATGTAGATACATGTGAAGGCCTTTTTTGACAGAGGAGGATTTATATAGTTTTGAATGAAACCATCATTTTCTCCATTTAATTTATTGAAAAACAGGAAAAAAAATCCAATATGTAGTGGAATAAAAAGAAACTCACCATCGTTTTTTGTTTTTGGAGGGGGGGTTGGTTTGTGGTCTTCATACCAAACTTGTATAGTTTTCTTTTTTTTTATAAGAAATTCATAACTTTTTTTTAAACTTTATCGAAATTCAGTGCTGTGCTAAATGATGATGTTACTGGAACGCCCACCAGAGCCGTGGGGTACTCGGTACCGGGTCCGGTACTTAAGGGGGATGTCACGGTGGCGGCGACCCGGTCCGTGGCCCTGGCCACCCATGTTAAAGACAAAGTCTTTAAAGGGGTTTGGTGAATAAAGTTTATGTTCGTGATGCCACCTGTGGTGTTCGGTCAGTGGGGACCGATGCTGCTTAAAGGGGTCCTCTGGGGTGATGTTATGGCAGCTAAGATGGTAAAACTTCCCGCAGGTGAAGTTGGGTCCCCAGAGCTCCCGGTGTGTAGATGGAGATGGTGGGTGTTGTAGAAAGAAATGGAGGACACAGGTTTGCAGTCTCTTTACCTGGTTTACTGAAGACTTCAGGCAGCCACAGTGCAGGGTCCTGGATTACAGGTACAGGCAGGGTCCGGCCGGCTTGGAAGCAAGTTCAGAGTTCCCCTTACCAGGTGGAGTTAAAAGCCTTCCTACTAGCACTGTGGTGTAGTACCTTGCTGCCTGTGGCTTCTGTCAGTGTCCTCACTGTTATCTCTGTCCTCCTTAAAGGTAGGATACTAACCCGTATGACAGGTGGCTCGAGGCTTTTTA
Source organism: Ranitomeya variabilis (assembly GCF_051348905.1). Taxonomy (NCBI): domain Eukaryota; kingdom Metazoa; phylum Chordata; class Amphibia; order Anura; family Dendrobatidae; genus Ranitomeya; species Ranitomeya variabilis. The sequence goes on from NC_135233.1 coordinate 460,171,923, forward strand.
CATAGTCTCTATCACGACCTGGGCTCTATGTGCCACTGTGTCTTCCGGGTATTAGGGCAGACAGGTGATGTGAAGTCCAGCTGTCCTGCTGGTTTCTGCTGCAAGTCTTGGAGTCCCTCACAACCTCGGTCTTCCAGCTACCGGTGTCTGCGCTTTGCAGGGAGGTAGCCCAATTGCAGCTGTCCTTTCCAGTTGTCACTGTCCTGTCCTTCACTCTCCTGCATGCTGACTACAATCTGTTCTTCTTTCTGTGTTATCTCTGTCCAGGAGCTGCAGCACTATCTCGTGGCTACACGGCCCCTCTGCTTCCTTCCCCTCTGTCTCTCTGACAGGAACTAACTAACTTTCCCTCCAGACCAGAATATATATATAGGGAAGCCACCCACAAGCTGGATCAGAGCTCCCCCTTCTGGCCTGGAGTGTGAACATGTTGTATTCTTGTGTTTACCTGATAAAGAAGATCTTCGCTCGCTTCCAACCAGGACCCTGGGGTGTTACATCACCTGTATCAAGGAGGTAATCAGCTCCCATCCTGTGTTTCTGAGGGTTGGATGAACATTTGGATTTAGGGAACTGAGAGGTCTAAACGTGTGAAAAATTTTGCTAAGTCCAAAAAGGACTTTTCACAGCTCAGACGCAACTGAGCTGATTATGTTTCTCTCAATTTCTTGCTACTTGTGTCAGAACATTCATCCAATCAAGATACTTGCCCGATGAAGCAGACAGGCAAGCAGCCCTCCTGGATGCTGCACAGGTAACACCATCATTTAGCACAGCACTTCCATCACTGGCCCCTACCTGTATGTCTTTGGAGCACGGGTGACAGCCCACCTGAGCACAGGGAGAACATACAAACTCCTTGCAGATGTCATCCATGGTGGGATTTGAACCCTGGACTCCCATGTAGCAAAGCACCAGTGCTTTCCACTGAGACACCGTGCTGCTAGGAAGATAACCTTTGGCAATGTCATTGATATGACTCGCAGCACCAATGGGAAGATCAGGAAAAACTAGAGCAGGTCCATTTGCAGTTTCTAAAGTACAACAGAGAGGTAGAATAACTCTGACCTTAGCCAGAATTGAACTAAGCATTGAAAGGTAATCGAGCTAACCACTGAGCCACCGTGCTGCCTGAGAATTACCTGATGGCTAGGTCATCAATATGCCTATCAGAACCCACCACGAGGTCATGAAACGGAAGAGCAGGTTCCCTTGTGGTCACCGATTTCATTTTCTGAGTGGAGAAATCTCATTGTTCTTGGTCAAAGCAACAAGAAAAAGAAAGCAACAGTGTTACCATGCTGCCCCTTGGATGCTTAACCACCAGCAACAGCAGGCTGTGCACCAATCTATGAGATGGGAACAAAAGGCTTTTAATTTCTGTGTTCTCAGACAGGAGACCAGAGAGGGCGGCCGTTCACTGTGGGACATTTCTGACATGTCCATGTACTAGAAAACATCACGTAATATTCTCCATGACACGGTCTCCAGAGCTCAGTGCACAAGTGTCCTAGATCCATCCCATTCTTGAATGGAGCAGAGGTGTGCAGGCTTATCCTCCACTGCATTCATTGTCTATGGGACTGTCTGGAAATAATTGTGCTCTGCTTTCCCAGATGGTCCCATAAACAATGAATGGAGCAGAGGTGCGCAGGCTTATCCTCCATTGTATTCAATGTGTACGGGACTGTCTGGAAATAACGGAGCTCTGCGTTCTCAAGACAGTCCCATAAACAATGAATGGAGCAGAGTATGAGCAGCTCCACTTCCAAAGACTTACTGATAGGATGAAAGTCCTGACGGGGCAATAATGTCTGCAAAGTGAAACCGTTTTTATGAAGCAGAATAAATGATCATATTGATTGTACAGCACTTTACAGACATCACTGCACCCATCAGGGGTCATATCTCCTACAGACCTGTCTTCAGAACATGGGAGGAAACCCACACAGTCACACAAAATCAGGGCTGTGGAGTCGTTAGCCAAAACTCAGACTCCTCAATTTCCATGACTCCGACTCCTTCATACATGGCTCATGTTTAAGTGATAAATTTACTGTAGTAAAATGGTAACATCAGGCTTTTAATCATTATACTGAAGAGAAAAAAGGGCGGCACTCACAGTTTCCAAAATCCAATCTTTATTGTGACGATTTAAAGCATCTTCAGCAGGGGGGTGTATAACAGGAAGAAAAAAAAAATAAATCGGACGATGGCCGTTTTGCGCTCTCTTGCGCTTCTACAGGTCCTGTTAGTACTGATAAGTGAGGCAGAACAAATACCCTAGGGTCCTCCCCCATTTTGTTTTCCTCTCTCCTCCACCTCACTCCCTTACAATTCCCAAAATACCTGTAACATACCTAGTGCAATCAATATATACAATTTCACATTTAAAATAGCATGATCGATACACAAAACCTCAAAGGACCAGAGCTTATAAATTTTTCAGAGAAATTCACAGAAAAAATTGCAGACTATCTCTTATTGCCAGCGGCAGCGTGTTCACAACACAGCACATGTGATAAATAGGAAAGAGGTGTGAAGCAGCTTCTGCAAGATCATCTCCATCATGCCCAGAGGTGAAAAGAGAAACTGGTGTAAATGTGAGAGAAAGAGGGACAAAACGGGCCCCGAGATACGACAGTCAGGTCCTCCTTAGCCGCACTGCAGAAGAAAGGCACCCAGATCACAAAACCAGCTGAAACACCACAGCAGCCAGAGAGCTCCTTCCTCCAGGCTTGGTCAATATAGAATGCTCTATCACTGACAGTCAGCTGATGTATCAGGTGACTATTTAAAGGATTGTGGGAGTGGTCACCACGCACATCAGCTGACCTAGCCACTCTACAGTTGCAGTAGGCTTCCAGCAAATGAAACTGACATTAACCCCCGTTGGTCCTGAAAGGAAAAAAGCTCCATTTAAATCAAAGTGGAAACAAAAATGGATTGTGACACCGCCTTATCCTCGCACTGGGTCAGTGGACGGTTTACCAGCATGTCCGGCCGATCCCATATCTTTATTTTCCAGTACAGGTTTTGCATGTGGTTATATACCACATATTGTTATAGTAGATAATTTTCTGGACTGCAGGACAGTATAGATCTCGACCTCATATAAATATCACACCAAAAAAAAAAATTGTCTACATTTAGATTTTGGATAATTGTTATCATTGTGCAAAGAGGAGATGATCACATCATCTGCATGACCGGCTCCAGGATGAGCATAAACTACATAGAAGAAAAATCAGAAGATTCACCATGCTTAAACCAGTATGGGGGGGTACAAACAACGAGATACAATGTAGCTTCATTCTTCACTCAGGGTTATTGTCACTAATGGATGATGAGAACTATATGAACATCCAGCCAGAAAGAGGAGAACCCCAAGTTTCAGTGTCATTATCACATAGCCCAAGAATCAGTGTGTAATTATTCTGTTCCGTAATTGTCAGCATCATTACTCCCTATTCAAGGTATCAGTGTCATTACCCTGTACCCAAAGTGTTAGTGTCATTATGCTGTAACCCAAGTATCAGTGTCATTATGTACTGTTTGGAGGGGGGAAAATGAAGCATACACTGAAAGGAACACCCTGCCTCCAGTGAAGCATGGTGGGGGACTTGGGGATGTCTACAGAGAAGCATAGTGGGAGCTTATTGATTCCTAAAGTGATGCATGGTGGTGGCTTGGTGATGCTTATAGTGTAGCATAGTGGCAATTACCGGGTAATATAGTGGCTGTTGCCAGCTAGTACAGTGGCTCAGTGGTTAGCACTGGAGTGTTTGGTTCAACTCTAACCAACAATAATGAGATTTCACCTCTTAGGTACAGTTCAGAAATTAAAATCAATTAACTGATTTGATGCCTTGGGCATCTAGCTTTCTCTTTCATGATCTTGCCATTGCTGCTGGTAGTCATATTGATAACATACCTATAAATAATCTCCTGGGCAGCATGGTGGCTCAGTGGTTAGTAATGTCATTGAAGTCATGGGTTCAACTCGGACAGAGCACGCTGAGATTCCACCTCTCAGGCACAATTTAAAAATTGAAGTGAGTGGCTGCAATGGGACCTAGTTTCTCTTTTCACAATCTTCTCATAGGTGTTGGAGGTTATTTTCATGACTTAGCCAGTAAGCAGCTCTTGGACAGCACAGTGGCTGGGTGGTTATGTTGGCAGTGGATTAACCTGTGTACAGTCCAGCTGTTCAACAGTGAAGATATATTTATTCGTGAACAAAGAAAACTCAGCTTACAACTGGTATTTCTTACAGCTCGGGATCTTAGCATCTCGTCTGCCAGCTTGTAAAGTGAAAGCAGAATGTGCTCCAGCTACACACAGTGTGAACAGTGAGTGGGAACGTTCTGGTAGTCATTTTTTTTAAGACAATGTATTTTTGACAATATAACATGTAACAAAACACTCCGGGATCGCCTTTGCTGGGGTCAAAGGTCACGTGGTTTGTGCATTAAACTCTGAGGCGACAGCAGGTTTCCAAGTAGACTGACCTCAGGTCAGGTTTATTAAAGTGAAAGCAAATACAGAAAACAAATCATAAAAAGAAATCCTTGCCTGTCCGGCGCTAACTATACAGATACGTTCCTAACTAACAACTGGGGGGGCTTCTCCCACCCAGCTAACATTACATAGATCATGAGCATAGCTCTTACTCACGTTTGTCTCACACAGACAGGCATTCTGTGTGCCCCAGGCTGACGCCTGATTCCTCCAGCTGGTCATCTTTTAAACCTGCACTTATTAACCCATGAGTATGCTGAAGACACAGAGCAGCCTAACTCACATAGGACAGATATCTAGGCGAGATATACCTGCCCCCAACTACCAGACCGACATGACTCTTACATATCCCCCCCTCCTGCTCAGACCACTCCGGTCGAGCAAGGACACCCCCGAAACAGTGCACTCGGGATAGGGCATCGGCGTTTCCCATCTGCGCCCCTGGGCGATGCTCTACTGTGAAAGAGTAAGCCTGCAGGGCAAGGAACCAGCGAGTTACCCTACTATTACGGTCCTTGTGGAGGTGCATCCACTTGAGAGGGGCATGGTCCGTGACCATCTTAAACTTCCTACCTGCCAGGTAATACTTGAGAGAGTCGAGAGCCCATTTAATGGCTAGACACTCTTTTTCAACCACGGCATACCTCTGCTCATGTACATTTAATTTCCGACTGAGGTAGAGGACCGGGTGTTCCACTCCGTCCTTCACCTGGGAAAGTACAGCTCCGATACCAGTATCAGAGGCATCAGTTTGCACCACGAACTCGTTGCTGAAATCGGGAGTCACTAGTACGGGCTGAGAGCACAAAGCCCGTTTTAGGCTGTGGAAGGCCTCTTCGGCCGCTGAAGACCACTTTACCATGACGGAATCCTTCCCTTTGGTAAGATCCGTCAAGGGGGTGGCAATGGCTGCAAAGTTGGGTATGAACCGGCGATAATAGCCGGCAATCCCCAGGAACGCTTGAACTTGTTTCTTGTTCACTGGTTGCGGCCAGCGCTGAATTGCCTGTATTTTGTCGAACTGGGGTTTAACCACTCCTCTGCCAATCACGTAGCCCAAGTATCGGGCTTCTTCAAGGCCGATGTGACATTTCTTGGGATTCGCCGTTAAGCCTGCGTCTCTCAGGTCATCAATCACCGCTTGTACTTTCTGGAGGTGAGTCCCCCAGTCCATGCTGTAAATTACGATGTCATCGAGGTAGGCAGAAGCGTACTGCCTGTGGGGCCTCAAGACTCGATCCATCAGTCTCTGGAACGTTGCTGGGGCTCCGTGAAGTCCAAACGGCATGTAGATATACTGGAACAGCCCTTCCGGTGTAGCAAATGCCGTCTTCTCTCTGGCCGCTTCGGCCAGAGGGATCTGCCAGTACCCCTTTGTTAGATCCAGCGTCGTAATATATCGGGCTTTACCCAGCCGATCGATCAACTCATCGACCCGGGGCATAGGGTAGGCATCAAATTTAGAAACCGCATTCAGTTTCCTAAAATCATTGCAAAACCGTATAGAGCCATCCGGCTTAGGTATCAATACGATTGGACTGGACCAGGCGCTGTGCGATTCTTCAATGACTCCTAAGTCCAACATTGCCTTCACCTCCCGGGAGACGGCTTCACGGCGTGCTTCCGGAATCCGGTATGGCTTCACATGAACTGTGACACCAGGCTCTGTGACAATCTCATGTTTCACTAGTCTAGTCTGGCCAGGTTTTTCCGAGAAAAACTGTTGGTTCTGTACCAAAAACTGCTTAACCTCAGATTTTTGTCGTTCAGAGAGAGTCTCGGCAATCTGCACCTCCGGTATGGTAGGTGAACAAACCGGACGGGGCAGATCCGCTGTTAGGGCAGCGCGGTCTTTCCAGGGTTTTATCAGATTCACCTGATAAATCTGTTCTGGTTTTCTCTTACCAGGCTGGTGCACTTTATAGTTCACCTCTCCAACTCGTTCCATGACCTCAAAGGGGCCCTGCCATTTTGCCAGAAATTTACTATCCACCGTAGGGATTAGGATCAACACCCTATCCCCGGGTGCAAACGTACGGACCTTGGCGCCTCTATCATAACTTTGCCTCTGGGCTCCCTGGGCCTGTAACATATGTTCCCTCACAAGGGGCATGACAGCAGCAATACGGTCCTGCATTTGCGTTACATGATCTATCACCGTTTTAAAGGGAGTGACTTGACCTTCCCAGGTTTCTTTTGCGACGTCCAACAGTCCACGGGGACGACGGGCATATAACAGCTCGAAAGGCGAGAATCCTGTGGAAGACTGGGGAACTTCCCTAATGGCAAACAGCAAATAGGGTAACAAGTAATCCCAGTTCTTCCCATCTTTGTCTATCGCCTTCCGGAGCATCTGTTTTAAGGTTTTATTAAACCGCTCAACCAGACCGTCTGTTTGAGGGTGATAGACAGACGTACGCAACTGGTCTATTTGTAAGAGCCTGCAGAGCTCCTTCATCACCCTTGACATAAAGGGAGTCCCCTGGTCGGTGAGTATCTGTTTAGGAATTCCCACCCGACTAAACACTTGTACCAACTCTTTGGCGATCGTTTTGGTAGCAGTGTTACGCAAAGGGATGGCTTCGGGGTAACGAGTGGCATAGTCCATGATGACGAGGATATGTTGATGCCCACGTGCGGACCGGGGAAGGGGCCCAACCAAATCCATCCCAATTCTCTCAAATGGGACCCCAATAATAGGGAGGGGTACCAAAGGGCTACAGAACCGAGGTTTAGGTGCCGAGATTTGGCACTCTGGACAGGACTCACAATAGTTACGCACATCATTGTGTATTCCAGGCCACACAAAACAATGCAATATCCTTTCTGTGGTTTTTTGTACCCCCAGATGTCCCCCCATTGTATGTCCGTGGGCCAGGTCCAGTACCTTCCGCCGATAAGGTTTGGGTACCACTAACTGTTGCACAGTGTCTTCCCCTTTTTTCTCTACCTGGTAGAGTAAATCATTCTCAAGAACCATGTACGGGTACGCTAGCCTAGTGACAGGTTCTACGGGTACCCCATCTATCATTTTTACATTTTTCCTAGCCTGAGTCAGGGTAGGATCTTTCATTTGTTCGCTGTGGAAGTCATCCAACTGGACTCCCAAATCGGGTAGGCAGGGTGCTGGATGACTGTCTGCCTCCGCCTCTCGCTGAGTTTCCTCAGTTTCCTCCGCCATAACTGAGAATGGGAAATGAAGGTTAGATTCAATAACCTCCCCAGCAGCATCTTCCTGTGGGGTCTCGTCTAGGAACTCGGGACCTCCAGATGGCATGGGGGAAGGTTCACAGCTACCGTGAAGGAGCAACTGATTCTCCCATAACTGCCAGAAATGGGGAAAATCCCTACCCAGGATTATATCGTGTAACAACGCGGGAATGAGTCCCACTTTGTGTTGCACAGACCCATATGGAGTGGAAATACATATGACCGCTGTAGGATACGAGCAGGTGTCACCATGCACACATGTTACAGAAAACTTGTCAGACGGGCCAGACGGGAGTGCCACCAGACTGGCTTTCACTAGAGTCACCACACTTCCAGAGTCTAGCAATGCCACAACATTTTTCCCATCAACAGATAATTCACACAGATGTTTCGCTGCATCATTTTGACCCGCATTCACACTCATTAGCCGTGTAACCAAAGACATGCGTTTTTTAGAGTCTGTAACATCGCATTGCATGGGTTCAGCGGTAACAGGACAGTTCACAGAAACATGGCCCTTCTCATGGCAGCGGAAACACCTAACAGGCCCCCTATTGAGACCATAGTCCGACACTCTCGGTCTCGGAGAGCGAGCAGTCCCGGGTACCTCCCCCACAGTTTTAGGTAATTTTCCTTCACCTGCAGTTCCTGGAACAGTCTTACCGGTTCCACGAGGAGGAGGCACAGACCGGGTAGTAGCGGTATCATCAGGAAGTCCTTCCGCCACGGAATAACGCTCCACCAAGTCCACCAATTGATCCGCTGTAGCGGGATTTCCTTGGCTCACCCACTTTTTCAGCGCCGGTGGTAGTACTCTCAGGTACTTGTCCAGAACGATCCGCTGGATTATCTCCGGAGCTGTCAGTACCTCGGGTTGCAGCCATTTCTTTATTAAGTAGATCAGGTCGAACATCTGCGATCGCGGCGGTTTATCTGGCTGATAGGTCCACTGATGTACCCTCTGTGCACGGACAGCCGTCGTCACACCCAGCCGGGCCAGGACCTCAGCTTTCAGCCTCTCAAAGTCCTGAGCGACTTCCGGGTCCAAGTCATGGTAAGCTTTTTGGGCCTCACCGGAGAGAAACGGAGCAATTAGATCGGCCCATCGTTCCTTCGGCCACTTCTCTCTCAACGTTGTCCGCTCAAACGTCGTCAGGTACGCCTCGACGTCATCTTCTGCGGTCAGCTTTTGCCAGTACCGACTCACATGGATTCTCCTGGACTCTGCTTCCGGGTTAGCCTCAGGCATGCTCGCCAAGCGCTGCGCCACCTGTTGGAGAAGCTGGCGGTCTGCAGTCGTCACGTCCAGTAACTCCCTCAGCTGTGCGGCCATCAAGCGGTTAGCTTCCTGCTGTGCGGCAGTGGCCTGCTTCTGTATGGCAGTGGACTGCACTAATGCTTTCACCACGTCTTCCATACTGTCGCCTGTGCCACGGAGTGCCCGCGTTCTCCACCACAATGTAACAAAACACTCCGGGATCGCCTTTGCTGGGGTCAAAGGTCACGTGGTTTGTGCATTAAACTCTGAGGCGACAGCAGGTTTCCAAGTAGACTGACCTCAGGTCAGGTTTATTAAAGTGAAAGCAAATACAGAAAACAAATCATAAAAAGAAATCCTTGCCTGTCCGGCGCTAACTATACAGATACGTTCCTAACTAACAACTGGGGGGGCTTCTCCCACCCAGCTAACATTACATAGATCATAAGCATAGCTCTTACTCACGTTTGTCTCACACAGACAGGCATTCTGTGTGCCCCAGGCTGACGCCTGATTCCTCCAGCTGGTCATCTTTTAAACCTGCACTTATTAACCCATGAGTATGCTGAAGACACAGAGCAGCCTAACTCACATAGGACAGATATCTAGGCGAGATATACCTGCCCCCAACTACCAGACCGACATGACTCTTACAAACACTATTGTTGGAGACAGAGACTAATGTACCAATAAACAGTGGTACACAATAGTTGTAATATATGCAATAATAAACATTATTCCGACAGGTTAGCACTGTAGGTTTCCATTGCTCGGTTTATTGGTTCAAATCTAGGGTTGAGCGAAACGGATCGGACAAATTCAAAAATCCCGACTTTTGGCAAAGTCGGGTTTCCTGAAACCCAACCCGATCCTAGTGTGGGATCGGCCATGAGGTCGGCGATCTGCGCGCCAAAGTCGCGTTTCATATGACGCGTTCAGCGCCATTTCTCAGCCAATGAAGGAGGACGCAGAGTGTGGGCAGCGTGATGACATAGGTCTCGGTCCCCACCATCTTAGAGAAGGGCATGACAGTGATTGGCTTGCTTTTTGCAGCGTCACAGGGGCTATAAACGGGCGTGCATGCCGACCGCCATCTTACTGCTGCCAATCTTAGCATAGGGAGAGGTTGCTGCAGCTTCATCAGAAGAAGGGATATAGTTATTGAGGGAAGATTAACCCCCAAACTGCTTGTGCTGTAGCGATTTCCACTGTCCAACACCACCTTTTTTTTGCAGGTACAGTGGAGGCTAGATTTTTGTGCATCAGCTCTGTAGCTTATTAGGCTGCCTTATAAGGCTCCCTGATAGCTGCATTGCTGTTTGCACGCCGCTGTGCAAACCAACTGCTTTTTGAAAAGCAAAAATCCTGTTGCTCCTTTCTGCAGTTATCTTGTTTATTTGTCCACACTTTTTTGTGCAGCAGTCCTTTTTATTGCTGCCATACTTGTCCTGAGATCATTGTAGGGAGATTGAAATTGTACTACAGTCCTTGTATTTTTTCATATATCTTCCAGCCACTTTCTGCCACTTACATTGTGTTGTTTTATACACTGGGCCTGAGTTTTGGTTCAGTCTCCCCCCCAAAAAAGTGAGATTCAAATTCTCACAAAGTGGATATACTTCAGTCCTGTTAGTTTGTTGTATGTCAGCCAGCCACTTTCTGCCACTTAGATTGCATTGTTATATACACTGGGCCTGAGTTTTGGTTCAGTCTCCCCCCCCAAAAAAAGTGAGATTCACATTCTCACAAAGTGGATAAACTTCAGTCCTGTTAGTTTGTGGTATATCAGCCAGCCACTTTCTGCCACTTACATTGTGTTGTTTTATACACTGGGCCTGAGTTTTGGTTCAGTCTCCCCCCAAAAAAAGTGAGATTCAAATTCTCACAAAGTGGATATACTTCTGTCCTGTTAGTTTGTCATATAGCAGCCAGCCACTTTCTGCCACTTACATTGTGTTGTTTTATACACTGGGCCTGAGTTTTGGTTCAGTCTCCCCAAAAAAAAGTGAGATTCAAATTCTCACAAAGTGGATATACTTCTGTCCTGTTAGTTTGTCGTATATCAGCCAGCCACTTTCTGCCACTTACATTGTGTTGTTTTATACACTGGGCCTCAGTTTTGGTTCAGTCTCCCCCCCAAAAAAAAAGTGAGATTCAAATTCTCACAATGTGGATATACTTCTGTCCTTTTAGTTTGTCGTACATCAGCCAGCCACTTTCTGGCACTTACATTGTGTTGTTTTATACACTGGGCCTGAGTTTTGGTTCAGTCTCCTAAAAAAAAGTGAGATTTAAATTCTCACAAAGTGGATATACTTCTGTCCTGTTAGTTTGTCGTATATCAGCCAGCCACTTTCTGCCACTTACATTGTGTTGTTTTATACACTGGACCTGAGTTTTGGTTCAGTCTCCCCCAAAAAAGTGAGATTCAAATTCTCACAAAGTGGATATACTTCAGTCCTGATAGTTTGTCGTATATCAGCCAGCCACTTTCTGCCACTTACATTGTGTTGTTTTATGCACAGGGCCTGAGTTTTGGTTCAGTCTCCCCCCAAAAAAGGGAGATTTAAATTCTCAACAAGTTAATATACACCTTCTACCTTGTTTTACAGTACCATATAACGGTTGTTATTTTGGTAAGATTTTCCAAAAAATGAGGAAGTCTGGTGGAAGAGCCCGTGGGCGGTCAGTGCCAGCTGGTACTGATGGTGGTGGTGGTGGTGCATCTGGTGGTAGTGGGAAAAGCACAATAGCACCTAAGGCTGGAGGTGTTGAGCCAGCGTCATCGTCTGGCTACACAAGGCCTCGAAGGCTCCCTTATCTGGGAGAAGGAAAACAGCTTATAAAGCCGGAGCAGCAGGAAAAAGTTTTGGCTTTCCTTGCTGACTCAGCCTCTAGCTCTTTCGCCTCCTCTTCAGAAAGTTCCAAATATAAAAGCAGCGAGTCGTCAGTGGATGCTCCCGGTCAGGAACAAGACGTTTCCTTGTGTCCTTCACCCAAACCAAAAGTGAAGGATGCGTCAGGCAACACTACAGGTTACTCCATGGAGCTCTTTACACATACTGTGCCTGGGTTAGAAAGGGAAATTGTTAACTGCCCATTACAAGATGAATCGGACATGGAGTGCACTGATGCACAGCCACAGCTAGATTATTATGCTGTTCCATTGACTCAGATCACTACATTGCCCTTGCAGTGTACTGAGCCAGAATCTGACTCTGATGAGACTATGGTGCCCTGTACCGAACGCTATAGCACCTTACACGGTGACATAGAGGAAAGTGCACCTGACATTGAAGAGGAGGTGATAGATGACCCAATTGTTGACCCAGATTGGCAGTCATTGGGGGAAGAGGGTGCCGCTGCCAGTAGCTCAGAAGCGGAGGAGGATAATCCGCAGCAGCCATCTACATCGCAACAGCTGTCATCTGGCAGGCCCGTATCAGGCCAAAAGCATTTGTCAAAAACAAAAACAGTTTTAGGACAGCGTGACCATCCGGTGAAAATAGCACAGTGTGCAATGCCTGAAAAGGTATTCCATAGTAGGAAGAGTGTAGTGTGGCAATTTTTTAACCAAGATCCGAATGATCAGTGCTAAGTTATCTGTAAGAAATGCTCAAAGACCTTTAGCAGAGGGAAGAATCTTCAAAATTTAAATACAACGTGCATGCTTAGACATTTAACCAGCTTGCACTTGCAAGTCTGGACTAACTACCAAACGTCCCGTACCATTGGTGCACCTGCTCAGAATGAACGTAGTCAGCAACGCTACATTGCTTCCCTCACTGTAAGCCCACCGGTTAGGACACCACCAGCAGCAAATGTGGAGATATCATCGCAAGGCCAAAGCAGTCAGGGAATCACAAGGTTATTGTTAGGAAACACTGTATGTAGGCCAACATCAAGAATACCATCACCAACCCTCTCTCAATCCGCCATGTCCACCACCACCACCGCTAGTTCCACCATATGCAGCTCTCCAGTCCAGCTCACCCTACAAGAGACTCTCATTAGGAAAAGAAAGTACTCATCCTCTCGTCCGCATACACAGGGTTTGAACGCCCACATTGCTATACTTATCTCGTTAGAGATGATGCCCTACCGATTGGTTGAAAGCGAAGCTTTCAAAGACCTGATGGCCTACGCAGTACCACACTATGACCTACCCAGTCGGCACTTCTTTGCGAGAAAAGCCATCCCAGCCCTCCACCAGCATGTCAAAGACCGCATTGTCCATGCACTGAAGCAATCAGTCAGTGGAAAGGTGCACCTCACAACAGATGCATGGACCAGTAAGCATGGCCAGGGACATTATGTGTCCATCACGGCGCACTGGGTTAATGTGGTGGATGCAGGGTCCACAGGGGACAGCCACAGTGGGACAGTTCTGCCTAGCCCACAGTCTAGGAAACAGTTGGCTGTAGGCGTTCGCCACCCCTCCTCCTCCTCCAGAAGCGAAAGCTCGTCCACAGAACGCAGTCGCACGACCACTCCATCCACAGCTGCCAGTGTTGCACACGAGGTGTCCCATTATCGAACAGTTAGTGGTAAGCGTCAGTAGGCTGTGTTACAAATTATTATTATTATTATTATTTATTTATAAAGCACCATTGATTCCATGACAAATGAAGTGTTTGGGCGACAACAGATACACCGCAGAAGTACTGGCCGAGTACTTGCAGCAACAAACTCAGTCATGGCTGGGCAGTGTACATCTTGAGGCAGGCATGGTAGTCAGTGATAACGGAAGGAATTTTATGGCTGCCATAGCCCTTTCAGAACTGAAACACATACCTTGCCTGGCTCACACCTTGATCCTGGTGGTGCAGTGCTTCCTGAAAAATTATCCGGGGTTACCAGCCCTGCTCCTGAAGGTGCGAAGACTTTGCTCGCACATCCGCCGGTCGCCCTGTTATGGACCTGGTGGTTAGGAGCACCCGAAGTGACCTGATGGTTAAAACAGGAAACCTTGGACAAGCTCTGAGGAGGTGGTAACTCTACTGACCGCAATCCCTAATCCTATCACACACACTAGAAATAGCCGTGGAGCGTACCTAACTCTCCCTAGACGCCTCTTCACAGCCTAAGAGCTAACTACCCCTAAAGAAAGAAATAGCAGCCTACCTTGCCTCAGAGAAATTCCCCAAAATAAAGGTAGCCCCCCACAAATATTAACTGTGAGTTAAGAGGGAAGTGACAAACACATGAATGAAACAGATTTTAGCAAAGGAGGCCGAATCTTCACTAGATAGACAGAGGATAGGAAAGGGAACTATGCGGTCAGTATTAAAAACTACAAAAACCACGCAGAGTGTGCAAAAAGACCTCCACACCAACTCACGGTGTGGAGGTGCAGCTCTGCACCCCCAGAGCTTCCAGCTAGCAAGGAAATATCATAATAGCAGGCTGGACTGAAACATAGCATGTACTGAAAAATATATTCAAAAACCGATGAACAGCAAATGACTAGCAAGGACTTAGCTTCTGCTGGAGTAGACAGGTCATCTGAGAAATCCAAGAGAGATCTGAACCAGTACTGAGACATTGACAGCTGGCATGAACTAACGACCTGGGCAGAGTTAAATAGGGAAGCCAGCAGCAGCAATAAACGAGGGCAGCTGAGAAAGCCAACCTCAAAGATCAGCAGTTCCACTCAAAGCCACCAGAGGGTGCCCAAGGACAGAACTCACCAAAGTACCATTCACGACCACAGGAGGGAGCCCGAGAACGGAATTCACAACAGTACCCCCCCCTTGAGGAGGGGTCACCGAACCCTCACCAGAGCCCCCAGGCCGATCAGGACGAGCCAAATGAAAGGCACAAACCAAATCGGCAGCATGGACATCGGAGGCAACGACCCAGGAATTATCCTCCTGACCATAGCTCTTCCACTTAACCAGGTACTGAAGCTTCCGTCTCGAAATACGAGAATCTAAAATCTTCTCCACCACATACTCCAACTCCCCCTCAACCAACACCGGAGCAGGAGGATCAACGGAAGGAACCATAGGCGCCACATATCTCCGCAACAACGACCTATGGAACACATTATGGATGGCAAAAGAAGCTGGAAGGGCCAAACGAAATGACACAGGATTGATAATTTCAGAAATCTTATAAGGACCAATGAAACGAGGCTTGAACTTAGGAGAAGAAACCTTCATAGGAACATAACGAGAAGACAACCAAACCAAATCCCCAACACGAAGTCGGGGACCAACACAGCGACGGCGGTTAGCAAAAAGTTGCGCCTTCTCCTGAGACAACGTCAAATTGTCCACCACGTGAGTCCAAATTTGTTGCAACCTGTCCACCACAGAATCCACACCAGGACAGTCAGAAGGCTCAACCTGCCCTGAAGAAAAACGAGGATGAAAACCAGAATTACAAAAAAAAGGCGAAACCAAAGTAGCAGAACTAGCCCGATTATTAAGGGCGAACTCGGCCAATGGCAAGAAGGTCACCCAATCATCCTGATCAGCAGAAACAAAGCATCTCAGATAGGTTTCCAAGGTCTGATTGGTTCGTTCGGTTTGGCCATTTGTCTGAGGATGGAACGCTGAAGAAAAAGACAAATCAATGCCCATCTTAGCACAAAAGGACCGCCAAAACCTAGAAACAAACTGAGAACCTCTGTCCGACACAATGTTCTCCGGAATGCCATGCAAACGAACCACATGCTGAAAAAATAATGGAACCAAATCAGAGGAGGAAGGCAATTTAGGCAAGGGTACCAAATGGACCATCTTAGAAAACCGATCACAAACCACCCAGATAACAGACATCCTTTGAGAGACAGGAAGATCAGAAATAAAATCCATGGAAATATGTGTCCAGGGCCTCTTCGGGACAGGCAAAGGCAAAAGCAACCCACTGGCACGAGAACAGCAAGGTTTGGCCCGAGCACAAGTCCCACAGGACTGCACAAAAGAACGCACATCCCGTGACAAGGAAGGCCACCAAAAGGACCTGGCAACCAAATCTCTGGTACCAAAAATCCCAGGATGACCAGCCAACACCGAACAATGAACCTCAGAAATAACCATACTAGTCCATCTATCAGGGACAAACAGTTTCTCCACTGGGCAGCGGTCAGGTCTATCAGCCTGAAACTCCTGCAGCACCCGCCGCAAATCAGGGGAGATGGCAGACAGAATCACCCCCTCTTTAAGAATACCAGCCGGCTCAGGAACTCCCGGAGAATCAGGCAAAAAACTCCTAGAAAGGGCATCAGCCTTCACATTCTTAGATCCCGGAAGGTATGAGACCACAAAATTGAAACGGGAGAAAAACAGTGACCATCAAGCCTGTCTAGGGTTCAACCGCTTGGCGGACTCGAGGTAAGTCAGATTCTTATGATCAGTCAGGACCACCACGCGATGTTTGGCTCCCTCAAGCCAATGTCGCCACTCCTCAAATGCCCACTTCATAGCCAACAACTCCCGATTGCTGACATCATAATTACGCTCGGCAGGCGAAAACTTTCTAGAAAAGAAAGCACATGGCTTCATCAAGGAGCCATCAGAACTTCTCTTAGACAAAACAGCCCCTGCCCCAATCTCAGAAGCATCAACCTCGACCTGAAAAGGGAGCAAAACATCTGGCTGACGCAACACAGGGGCCGAAGTAAAATGACGTTTAAGCTCCTGAAAGGCCTCAACGGCCGCAGGGGACCAATTCACCACATCAGCGCCTTTCTTCGTCAAATCAGTCAAAGGCTTAACCACACTAGAAAAATTAGCGATGAAGCGACGGTAAAAATTAGCAAAGCCCAGGAACTTCTGAAGACTCTTCACAGATGTAGGTTGAGTCCAATCATAAATGGCCTGAACTTTAACAGGATCCATCTCGATAGTAGAAGGGGAAAAAATGAAGCCCAAAAAGGAAACCTTCTGAACTCCAAAGAGGCATTTAGAGCCCTTCACAAACAATGCATTAGCACGAAGGACCTGGAACACCATCCTGACCTGCCTTACATGAGACTCCCAATCATCCGAAAAGACCAAAATATCATCCAAATATACGATCATGAACCTATCCAGATACTTCCGGAAGATGTCGTGCATAAAGGACTGAAACACAGATGGAGCATTAGAAAGCCCGAATGGCATCACCAGGTACTCAAAATGGCACAAGATTATATGCCCCTCGAAGGTCAATCTTGGTAAACCAACTAGCCCCCTTAATCCGAGCAAACAAATCAGACAACAGAGGCAAAGGGTACTGAAATTTGACCGTGATTTTATTGAGAAGGCGATAATCTATACAGGGTCTCAGAGAGCCATCCTTCTTGGCCACAAAAAAGAACCCTGCTCCCAACGGCGACGAAGACGGGCGAATATGCCCTTTCTCCAAGGACTCCTTTACATAACTCCGCATAGCGGCATGTTCTGGCACAGATAAATTGAACAGTCGGCCCTTAGGGAACTTACTACCAGGAATCAAATTAATAGCGCAATCACAGTCCCTATGAGGAGGTAGGGCACTGGACTTGGGCTCATCAAATACATCCTGGTAATCCGACAAAAACTCAGGGACTTCAGAAGGAGTGGAAGAAGAAATTGACATCAAAGGAACATCACCATGTATCCCTTGACAACCCCAACTAGACACTGACATTGATTTCCAATCCAGTACTGGATTATGAACCTGTAACTATGGCAAACCCAACACGACAACATCATGCAAATTATGCAACACCAAAAAGCGAATATTTTCCTGATGTGCGGGAGCCATGTACATGGTCAGCTGAGTCCAGTACTGAGGTTTATTCTTGGCCAATGGCGTAGCATCAATTCCCCTTAAGGGAATAGGACTCTGCAAAGGCTCCAAGGAAAAACCACAGCGCCTGGCAAACTCCAAGTCCATCAAGTTCAGGGCAGCGCCCGAATCCACAAATGCCATAACAGAGTAGGACGACAGTGAGCAAATCAGAGTAACAGATAAGAGAAATTTAGGCTGCAAAGTACTAATGGTGACAGACCTAGCGAACCTCTTAGTGCGCTTAGGACAATCAGAGATAGCATGAGAGGAGTCACCACAGTAAAAACACAGCCCATTCTGACGTCTGTGTTCTTGCCGTTCAGCTCTGGTCAAAGTCCTATCACATTGCATAGGCTCAGGCCTCCGCTCAGAGGACACCGCCAAATGGTGCACAACTTTGCGCTCGCGCAAACGCCGATCAATCTGAATGGCCAAAGACATTGACTCATTCAGACCAGCAGGTGTGGGGAACCCCACCATAACATCCTTAAGGGCTTCAGAAAGACCCTTTCTGAAAATTGCTGCCAGGGCACACTCATTCCATTGAGTAAGCACAGACCACTTTCTAAACTTCTGGCAATATACTTCTGCCTCATCCTGACCCTGACATAGAGTCAGCAAGATCTTTTCTGCCTGATCCACAGAATTAGGTTCGTCATAAAGCAATCCAAGCGCTAGAAAAAATGCATCCACATTAAGCAATGCAGGATTTCCTGGCTCAAGGGAGAATGCCCAGTCTTGCGGGTCACCACGCAACAAAGAAATAATAATCTTTACTTGCTGAATGGGATCACCAGAGGAGCGGGGTTTCAGAGCAAGAAACAGTCTGCAATTATTTTTGAAATTCAAAAATTTAGATCTATCCCCAGAAAACAAATCAGGAATTGGAATTCTAGGCTCTAACATCGGATTCTGAACTACATAATCTTGAATACTCTGTACCCTAGCAGTGAATTGATCCACACAAGAGGACAAACCTTGAATATCCATATCTACACCTGAGTCCTGAACCACCCAGAGGTTAAGGGGAAAAGAAAGACAAAACAAGCTGCAAAGAAAAAAAAATTGACTCAGAACTTCTCTTATCCCTCTTTTGAGATGCATCAACACTTTGCTGGCCAGCTGTACTGTTATGGACCTGGTGGTTAGGAGCACCCGAAGTGACCTGATGGTTAAAACAGAAAACCTGGGACAAGCTCTGAGGAGGTGGTAACTCTACTGTCCGCAATCCCTAATCCTATCACACACACTAGAAATAGCTGTGGAGCGTACCTAACTCTCCCTAGACGCCTCTTCACAGCCTAAGAGCTAACTACCCCTAAAGATAGAAATAGCAACCTACCTTGCCTCAGAGAAATTCCCCAAAATAAAGGTAGCCCCCCACAAATATTAACTGTGAGTTAAGAGGGAAGTGACAAACACAGGAATGAAACAGATTTTAGCAAAGGAGGCCGAATCTTCACTAGATAGACAGAGGATAGGAAAGGGAACTATGCAGTCAGTATTAAAAACTACAAAAACCACGCAGAGTGTGCAAAAAGACCTCCACACCGACTCACGGTGTGGAGGTGCAGCTCTGCACCCCCAGAGCTTCCAGCTAGCAAGGAAATATCATAATAGCAGGCTGGACTGAAACATAGCATGTACTGAAAAATATATTCAAAAACCGATGAACAGCAAATGACTAGCAAGGACTTAGCTTCTGCTGGAGTAGACAGGTCATCTGAGAAATCCAAGAGAGATCTGAACCAGTACTGAGACATTGACAGCTGGCATGAACTAACGACCTGGGCAGAGTTAAATAGGGAAGCCAGCAGCAGCAATAAACGAGGGCAGCTGAGAAAGCCAACCTCAAAGATCAGCAGTTCCACTCAAAGCCACCAGAGGGTGCCCAAGGACAGAACTCACCAAAGTACCATTCACGACCACAGGAGGGAGCCCGAGAACGGAATTCACAACATCGCCCGTACACTCCAGCCGTATGCTGAACCATCAGCGATCGCTGAATCTTCCCCAGCACCGCCTAATAATCGACGTTGCAACAAGGTGGAACTCCACACTGCACATGGTTCAGAGGCTGTGCGAACAGAGGCGTGCTGTAATTAATTTGTGGGAGGATACACATACACGGGCAGGCACTTGGATGGCAGACATGGAGTTGTCTGGTGTGCAGTGGTCGAAGCTACAAGACCTCTGTCAAGTCCTTCAGTGTTTTGAGGAATGCACACAGCTCGTAAGTGCAGACGACGCCATCATAAGCATGAGCATCCCACTAATGCGTCTGCTGATGCAAAGTTTTACGCACATTAAGGAGCAGTCGTCTGCAGCCAAGGAGGAGGGAAGTGTTGTGAATTCTATTTTTGGGCTCCCTCTAGTGGTCACAAGCGGTACTGTGTAGTGTTGTCTTTCTGCAGGTTGGCTGCATCAGCTGGTTCGTTATCCTTGGTTGGTTTCCTATTTAGCTCACCTGGAGACTCAGTTCCTTGCCTGCTATCAATGTATTCAGTGCTCTTCAGATTCCTTGTGTCTACCTTGCTCCCAGTCTCTCCAAGACAAGCTAAGTTTTTGTTTGATCGTTTTTTGATTATCAGCGTTCATTATGTTTTTAGTCCAGCTCGCTAAAATGTGATTTCCTCGCTTGCTGGTTGCTCTAGGGGACTGAGTTTCTCCCCCCACACCGTTAGTTGGTGTGGGGGTTGTTGAAATCTCAGAGTGGATATTTTGTAAGGGTTTTTTACTGACCGCATAGATTCCCTTTTCTATTTTCTGCTATCTAGTATTAGTGGGCCTCATTTGCTGAATCTGCTTTCACCCCTGTGTATGTGCCTTCCTCTTACCTCACCGTTATTATCTGTTGGGGGCTTCTATATCTTTGGGGATTATTTCTCTGGAGGCAAGAGAGGTCTTTTCTTTCTCTCTAGGGGTAGTTAGTTCCTCAGGCTGGCTCGGGACGTCTAGGATTTTTAGGCACGTTCACCGGCTACTTCTAGTGTGTTTGGATAGGTTCAGATTTGCGGTCAGTCCAGTTTGCCACCTCCCTAGAGCTTGTCCTATGTTTGTTACTTAGCTGCAGTAATTTGTGATCCTCAACCACTAAGGATCATAACAGTATAGCAGGCCAAAAAGTGTTTAATGCATCGCAGAAGTGGGATAAAAAGAAGACCGGAGTACATTATTTTTTTTTTTTCCTCCCGCTTTTCCTTTGCTGCAGTCTGTTTAGCTTCTTTCATCCCCTTGAACTCTGGGTGGTTTTGAGCTCAGCTGCAGACATGAATGTTCAGACTCTGACTTCTAGTGTGGATCATCTTACTGCACGGGTGCAAAGTATTCAGGATTTTGTTATTCATAGCCCTATGTCAGAACCAAAGATACCCATTCCTGAGTTGTTTTCTGGAGATAGATCTAGGTTTCTAAATTTTAAGAATAATTGTAAGTTATTTCTGTCTCTGAGACCTCATTCCTCTGGTGATTCCGCTCAGCAAGTTAAAATTGTTATCTCCTTGTTGCGCGGCGACCCTAAAGATTGGGCTTTCTCTCTGGCGCCAGGAGATCCTGTATTGCTTAATGTGGATGCATTTTTTCTGGCTCTTGGACTGCTTTATGAGGAGCCTAATCTTGAGAATCAGGCAGAAAAAGCGTTGCTGGCTATCTCTCAGGGTCAGGATGAAGCAGAGGTGTATTGTCAAAAATTTCGGAAATGGTCGGTGCTTACTCAATGGAATGAGTGTGCCCTGGCTGCAAATTTCAGAGAAGGTCTTTCTGAGGCCGTTAAGAATGTTATGGTGGGGTTTCCCACCCCTGCAAGTCTGAGTGATTCTATGGCTTTAGCCATTCAGGTTGATCGGCGTTTGCGGGAGCGCAAATCTGCTCATCCTTTGGCGGTATTTTCCGAACAGAGACCTGAGTCTATGCAATGTGACCGAACTCTGACCAGAATTGAGCGACAAAGTCATAGACGTCAAAATGGGTTGTGCTTTTACTGTGGTGATTCTACTCATGTTATCTCAGCATGCTCTAAACGCTTAAAAAAGAAATCTAAACCTGTCACCATTGGTACTATACAGCCTAAATTTATTTTGTCTGTTACTTTGATTTGTTCTTTGTCGTCCTACCCGGTTATGGCTTTTGTGGATTCAGGTGCTGCCCTGAATCTGATGGATTTGTCGTTTGCCAGGCGCTGTGGTTTTGTCCTGGAGCCTTTGGAATTTCCTATTCCTCTGAGGGGAATTGATGCTACTCCATTGGCTGAGAATAAGCCTCAGTATTGGACGCAAATGACCATGTGCATGACTCCCGTACATCAGGAGGTGATTCGCTTTCTTGTTCTGCATAATTTGCATGATGTTGTCGTTTTGGGTCTGCCATGGCTGCAAGCTCATAATCCAGTTTTAGATTGGAAAGCTATGTCTGTGTCAAGTTGGGGTTGTCAGGGAATTCATGGCGATACTCCGTTGGTGTCTATTGCTTCTTCCACTCCTTCTGAGGTCCCTGAGTTTTTGTCTGACTACCAGGATGTATTTGATGAGCCCAGGTCCTGTGCCCTGCCTCCTCATAGGGATTGTGACTGTGCTGTAAATGTAATTCCTGGTAGTAAATTCCCTAAGGGACGACTTTTTAATTTGTCTATACCAGAGCATGTCGCGATGCGGAGTTATATAAAGGAGTCTCTGGAGAAGGGACATATTCGCCTATCCTCTTCCCCTCTTGGTGCAGGTTTTTTTTTTGTGGCCAAGAAGGACGGTTCTTTGAGACCTTGTATAGATTATCGCCTTCTGAATAAAATCACAGTCAAATTTCAGTATCCTTTGCCACTATTGTCTGATTTGTTTGCTCGGATTAAGGGTGCCAGTTGGTTCACCAAGATAGATCTCCGTGGTGCGTATAACCTTGTGCGCATTAAGCAGGGAGATGAATGGAAAACAGCATTTAATACGCCCGAAGGCCATTTTGAGTACTTAGTGATGCCTTTTGGACTCTCTAATGCTCCTTCTGTGTTTCAGTCCTTCATGCATGACATCTTCCAAGAATATCTGGATAAATTTATGATTGTTTATCTGGATGACATTTTGGTCTTTTCTGATGATTGGGAGTCCCATGTGAAGCAGGTCAGGATGGTGTTTCAGGTCCTGCGTGCTAATGCTTTATTTGTGAAGGGCTCAAAATGCCTCTTCGGAGTACAGAAGGTCTCCTTTTTGGGTTTTATTTTTTCTCCTTCTACTGTGGAGATGGACCCAGTCAAGGTCCAGGCTATTCATGACTGGACTCAGCCCACGTCTGTTAAGAGTCTTCAGAAGTTCTTGGGTTTTGCTAATTTTTACCGTCGTTTCATCGCTAATTTTTCTAGCGTGGTTAAACCTTTGACGGATTTGACCAAGAAGGGTTCTGATGTGACTAATTGGTCTCCTGCGGCCGTGGAGGCCTTTCGGGAGCTGAAGCACCGGTTTTCTTCAGCTCCAGTCTTATGTCAGCCAGATGTCTCTCTCCCCTTCCAGGTCGAGGTTGATGCTTCTGAGATTGGAGCAGGGGCTGTTTTGTCGCAGAGAAGCTCTGATGGCTCTGTGATGAAGCCATGTGCTTTCTTTTCAAGAAAGTTTTCGCCTGCCGAGCGGAATTATGATGTTGGTAATCGGGAGTTGTTGGCTATGAAGTGGGCATTTGAGGAGTGGCGACATTGGCTCGAAGGAGCTAAACATCGTGTGGTGGTCTTGACTGATCACAAAAATCTGATTTACCTTGAATCTGCCAAGCGCCTGAATCCTAGACAGGCTCGTTGGTCGTTGTTTTTCTCCCGTTTCAACTTCGTGGTCTCATACCTGCCTGGTTCGAAGAACGTGAAAGCTGATGCACTTTCTAGGAGCTTTGTGCCTGACTCTCCGGGAGTTTCTGAGCCGGCTGGTATTCTCAGAGAGGGAGTGATTTTGTCTGCCATTTCCCCAGATTTGCGACGAGTGCTGCAGAAATTTCAGGCGGACAGACCTGACCGTTGTCAACCAGAGAGACTGTTTGTCCCGGATAGATGGACCAGCAGAGTTATTTCCAAGGTTCATTCTTCGGTGTTGGCGGGTCATCCTGGGATTTTTGGTACCAGAGATTTGGTGGCTAGGTCCTTCTGGTGACCTTCCTTGTCGCGGGATGTGCGTTCCTTTGTGCAGTCTTGTGGGATTTGTGCTCGGGCTAAGCCTTGCTGTTCTCGTGCCAGCGGTTTGCTTTTGCCTTTGCCTGTTCCGAAAAGGCCTTGGACGCACATTTCCATGGATTTTATTTCGGATCTTCCAGTCTCTCAGAGAATGTCGGTCATCTGGGTGGTGTGTGATCGTTTTTCCAAGATGGTCCATTTGGTGCCCTTGCCTAAGTTGCCTTCTTCCTCCGATTTGGTTCCTCTATTTTTTCAGAATGTGGTTCGCTTGCACGGCATTCCTGAGAATATTGTGTCTGATAGAGGATCCCAGTTTGTGTCCAGGTTTTGGCGGACTTTTTGTGCTAAGATGGGCATTGATTTGTCTTTTTCGTCGGCCTTCCATCCTCAGACTAATGGCCAAACCGAGCGAACTAATCAGACGTTGGAAACTTATTTGAGATGTTTTGTTTCTGCTGATCAGGATGATTGGGTGACTTTTTTGCCATTGGCCGAGTTTGCCCTTAATAATCGGGCTAGTTCTGCTACTTTGGTTTCGCCTTTTTTCTGCAATTCTGGTTTCCATCCTCGTTTTTCCTCGAGTCAGGTTGAGCCTTCTGACTGTCCTGGGGTGGATTCTGTGGTGGATAGGTTGCAGCAGATTTGGAACCATGTGGTGGACAATTTGAGGTTGTCACAGGAGAAGGCTCAGCGCTTTGCCAACCGCTGCCGCGGTGTGGGTCCCCGACTTCGTGTTGGGGATTTGGTATGGCTGTCTTCTCGGTATGTTCCTATGAAAGTCTCCTCTCCTAAATTCAAGCCTCGCTTCATCGGTCCTTATAAGATCTTGGAAATCCTTAACCCGGTGTCTTTTCGTTTGGATCTCCCAGCATCGTTTGCCATTCATAATGTGTTCCATAGGTTTTTGTTGCGGAGGTATGTGGTACCTGTGGTTCCTTCTGTTGAGCCTCCTGCTCCGGTGCTGGTCGAGGGCGAATTGGAGTACGTGGTGGAGAAGATTTTGGATTCTCGTATCTCTAGACGGAGGCTTCAGTATTTGGTTAAGTGGAAGGGCTATGGTCAGGAGGATAATTCCTGGGTTGTCGCCTCTGATGTTCATGCGGCCGATTTGGTTCGTGCCTTCCACGCGGCTCATCCTGATCGCCCTGGGGGTCTTGATGAGGGTTCGGTGACCTCTCCTCAAGGGGGGGGTACTGTTGTGAATTCTATTTTTGGGCTCCCTCTAGTGGTCACAAGCGGTACTGTGTAGTGTTGTTTTTCTGCAGGTTGGCTGCATCAGCTGGTTCGTTATCCTTGGTTGGTTTCCTATTTAGCTCACCTGGAGACTCAGTTCCTTGCCTGCTATCAATGTATTCAGTGCTCTTCAGATTCCTTGTGTCTACCTTGCTCCCAGTCTCTCCAAGACAAGCTAAGTTTTTGTTTGATCATTTTTTGATTATCAGTGTTCATTATGTTTTTAGTCCAGCTCGCTAAAATGTGATTTCCTCGCTTGCTGGTTGCTCTAGGGGACTGAGTTTCTCCCCCCACACCGTTAGTTGGTGTGGGGGTTGTTGAAATCTCAGAGTGGATATTTTGTAAGGGTTTTTTACTGACCGCATAGATTCCCTTTTCTATTTTCTGCTATCTAGTATTAGTGGGCCTCATTTGCTGAATCTGCTTTCACCCCTGTGTATGTGCCTTCCTCTTACCTCACCGTTATTATCTGTTGGGGGCTTCTATATCTTTGGGGATTATTTCTCTGGAGGCAAGAGAGGTCTTTTCTTTCTCTCTAGGGGTAGTTAGTTCCTCAGGCTGGCTCGGGACGTCTAGGATTTTTAGGCACGTTCACCGGCTACTTCTAGTGTGTTTGGATAGGTTCAGATTTGCGGTCAGTCCAGTTTGCCACCTCCCTAGAGCTTGTCCTATGTTTGTTACTTAGCTGGAGTAATTTGTGATCCTCAACCACTAAGGATCATAGCAGGGAAGCCTTGATGACAGTCAGCCATTGTCTGCTCAGGGAACTCTCCTGGACGAGGTGGCAGATGAAGAGGAGGAGGAGGATGATGGGGATGAATATTTATGGGAGGAGGATGCTTCTCAGGGGGCAATAGAAACTGGTGGCGTTGCACGGTCAGGTACAGGGTTTTTGCAGGACACAAGTGATGTTGATTTGCAAGAAAGTGCTCCTCAACCCAGCACAAGCAGTGAATTAATACCTGGAACATTGGCCCACATGGCTGAGTATGCCTTGCGTATCCTAAAAAGGGACCCCCGCATTATCAAAATGATGACCGATGACGATTACTGGTTGGCCTGCCTCCTGGATCCACGATATAAAGGCAAATTGCAAAATATCATGCCCCATGAGAACCTTGAGCAAATATTGGCTACCAAACAAGAAACTCTTGTAGACCGTTTGGTTCAGGCATTCCCAGCACACAGCGGCGGTGATTGTTCTCACACGAGCCGTAGGGGGCAACATGGCAGAGGTGTTAGAGGTGCACAAATCCGAAGTGGCGTTGGACAGAGGGGTTTTATGACCAGGTTGTGGAGTGATTTCGCAATGACCGCTGACACGACAGGTACTGCTGCATCGATTCAAAGTGACAGGAGACAGCATTTGTCCAGTATGGTTACGAACTACTTTTCCTCCCTTATCAATGTTCTCTCTCACAGGTCATTCCCCTTTGATTACTGGGCATCCAAAATAGACACCTGGCCTGAATTGGCAGAATATGCATTACAGGAGCTCGCTTGCCCTGCTGCTAGTGTGCTATCAGAAAGAGTCTTCAGTGCTGCTGGTTCAATACTTTGTTGAAATGATAGATGATAGTTAAAATATACAGGGGCCCTGGCCTCCATTTAGACCAGTTAATACTTTGCGCCTACTACTACTGTCTGCTACTCAGCAGAGGAGCCCACCCCTGTACCTAGCTATGCCACCTGTTTATTTATGAACAATTTTTTGGCAGACATTTAGCCCACTTTATTATTTGGGCCTACTAACTGTGTCTGCCACTCATTACAGTTGTCCTCCACTGAACAAAGCAATGCCGCCTGTTTAGTCCTGTTACCACATTTGAACTGTGGAGCGCCCCCACACCGCCGCAGGGCCGAGGGGTACCCGGAGCCGGGCCTCTAGGTCTCAGTCCTGGGGTTGTCACGGTGGCTAGACCCGGTCCGTGGCCCTGTCCGTCAGTGGGGGACGTCCGGTGAAATAGGTGGTAGTAATGGTAGCGATGTAGCGGTGCAGTTGTGGGGTGTAAGTCGCGGTAAATAACGAGGACACCAGGTTGCAGTCTCTTTACCTCTTTACTGGAGATCTCTGAGTCCTCAGTCCAGAACACGGTTCACCAGGCTGCGCAAGTCCGGCCGGTCCAATGGCACCTCCAGAGTTCTCCTCTCAGGTGGAAATCTGTGCCTTCCTTCTAGCGCTATGTGTTGTAGTCCTTCCCTGCTGTGCTCACGGAAAGTAACCCCACAACGGTTGTGTCTGTTTCTTAAGTTCCCTCACAACTCGATTTGATGTTCTTCTGTAATCCACCCCTTCTCTGTATTCAGGTTGGAATGGCACCCGTTTGTCAGGTAGGCCTGGAGTTCTTCCGGGACCCTAGAGTCGCCCCTCTCCCGCAATTGCCCCCCAAGACTTCATAGGTGATATGTGGTAGACAGCCCGCCTGAGACCGACTGTCCTGCCGCTGTTTGGAGTATGGCTTGAAGCTGTATTCTAATCCACTCCCTCGGCGTTCCGGCCACCGGTATTGCGCCTCAGCAAGGTGCTGCCTCTTTCAACAAAACCCCTGCTGGTATTCTCCTCTGCTTGATCTCGTTTCTCACTCAGCACAATCTATCTCGCTTCTAGTCCTTTCTTGAGTCCCGCCGCTTCCAGGAGCCTGCGCGGACCCGTTACGTTCTTTCAATGCCAAGCCTCTGCCAGGATCCCACCCCTGGCAGAGACCCTACAGTCTCTCCCTTCACAACACCCCCTGCCACAGGGTGTTGCTCCGTTCAATCCCGTCAGCGTTCTCTCTAACTTCCTGCCTGACCCCCAGTTTACCCACTATGGTGGGGAGTGGCCTAATGAATAGCACCCTTAGCTCCCCCCGGAGGCCCAGCTGTGAAACATATTGGTGTCTGTGATACCTGATTGGAGGAACTCCTTCGGTGCCATCGAACGTACCATGGCTCCCCTTAGTGGCGGAGCCACAGTACTGCAACGACCAGGACTCTGGGGCGCTGCACTCCCCCCTGGTTAAACACAGTACTCCGGGACTGGGAAGAAAAACAACAATACAGATTAGTAAACAGACATACAATTTTTGTTGAGTGCAAAACAATAAGTATACTTGAACAGGCTTCCCTTTATGGGAGGTGAGGACACTTTTAACGTTACAAACATAGTCAACATTATAAATTACAGGCTATACATAACTCCTGTTACCCAACCGGGTATTCTACTTAGTGCAAATTCTGGAACAATAAGTTAACATTGCCTTTAAGAAACGTACACTCTTAGTTCACCAAAGGCCTTCCTATAATCACATTACAGGGCAGGGTAACTTCACATTCTCCTACTTTGAACCTGCAGGACCGCCTGTCCCTATGGCACCAGACCTACTGCCTCTCCTTTCTTTTACAGGACCGCCCCGTTCAGCCAGGGCCTACTGCCTTTCGCTACTATACATAGTATAGACATAACATTCCTTTCATTTAAAGAACTCTGAGCCCGCTCTACTCGGCTCCTTTAAGGACTCACTCTCTAACCCCTACGGGTTCGCTTTCTGTCCTTAGTAACAAAGTAACTTTCTATGGGGACGCAGGGTTGACCTTCTATCCTCACCTTCATCATTACTTCCTTACTTTCAGCTATGCAGATCTCTACATCTACCCCTACGGGCTCTCTGCATCTTTTCTTTCTGCAAAACATTATTTAGATTTCACATTTCAACAAATTCAACACATATAACTTAGCATGTAAAACAGTTACATTTCTTTTTCAAGCTTCATTATCACATTACTGTTCTGCAACAGTATCTCTTTCAAGTTCAGTTTCTCACATCCCCTTTAAGAGGGGACCAAGTCTTTCCGAGGTAGCTCGTCTTCTCAGCCTACCAGCCCACGCAAAGGTTCCGGTATGGTATCTTCGCAAAGTGTCTTTAACTAGAACCGGTAGGAAAGGTATCTTCACAAAGTGTCTTTGGCTCAAACCAATAGGGCAAATATCTTCGCAAAGTGTCTTTGGCTAAAACCAGTAGGGAGCACCTTTAAGAAGGTGCAAACTATTTACAAAAGAAAGTTCGAATCATGCACAGTCCATGATTTCTGCAGTTTGTATAACTTTGTGCAAAAACTTCAGGAAAAGGAAAACAAACAAAGGGGATCCCGGGTCAACAGAGGGATCCGTTAACCCTGGACGGGTTCTAGCAGCAACAGGAACAAAAGAACAAACAGTTAAAGGAAAACTATTTACATTTTCATGGTATCGAGGTTTATTCTTCTTCCGGTGGCTTCGGTTCCTGAACCCCGGCCACTGTAGCGCGGACACCAGCGGTAAGCTCCGCAGGGACCACCTGGTCGCCTGTTGTCTGAATTTGAAGCCTAACTCTGTCGGCAAGTTCAGGAGCTGCTACAAAGCGTACAGTAGAAACAGTAACAAGGTCTGGCAGCCCTGGATTGACCACAGTTGGGGCCACAGGTGCCATTCTCTCAGACTCGTATCGCTGAACTTTCCGGGCACGCCATCCTTGTGTGTTCCAGTGACGGGTATACGTCACCTGATCCCCCTCCCGGAGTGGTTCACCTTCTCGATCACAGCAGGGAGTCTCCACGTCGTAACCGGCAACGAAGATGCCAGTAGGTAGACCCGACTCCCAAATGGAACCCCACCCCTTCTTTGGGTGGAATGCCGCCACCGTCCCTCGCCTGACAGCATCCGTCCCATCGTAGATCATTTTTTTGCTCTGCAGTTCCCGTTTTTCAACTTCAGTGCGCTGCCCCCAATGCTGGAGCACGCATTGTTTGTATTGGTCCCAGGTAAGTATCGCAATAGTGAGACCCTCCATTGGAATCCCATCCTGCTCGACCCAGGGAACATCCCATCGGAACATCACCCCTCCTGGGTCCATTTCTATGGGCTCTCCCCACCTGGTTGGCAATGGTGGTAACAACTTCCCCAACGCGCCGGGGGTGAGAACCGCCCGGTCGATTGTAAACGCGGGGTTACTGTTGTGGGGAGGATCGGTCAGGAGAGCAGAACCGTCCAGGGGAGTAGGGGCGCCGCCCATACCTGCGCCTGATGTGGTTCCACCGGTGTCGCTCCGGTCCGTTAACGAGGACGCTGGAGTCTGCTGCAGCCCGGACTGGGGCTCCTCCAATGGGGTGCTCGGATTCGGCTCCGCTGGCTGTGGTTCCTCCTCCTCTAACTCCGAGGTCGAGATTGGTGGACGTAGCTCCGCTGTCGGGTCCGCGGCCTTCCGGTCCATCTCCGGTGAAGAAGGGCAGGCCTGAACCGCTTCTTCCTCGCTCAGGCACTCGCCGTTCATCATTGCCGCCTGATAGTCGCTGGCAGTGCATGCACCTAACTCCGCCATTTCTCTGAGGTCGGGCTTCTCCGTCACCAGCTTCCCGCCGTTGCATCTCAGGAGGTTGTCTTCTGTTTTGGGGCAGGTCATTTCTTTGCAGCCAGAAGTGCAGGGGGCGGTAGCCATTTCTCGCGCCACACTGGGAGTCTCCGCCCATAACACGCCCTCCTTCTCCTTGGGTGTAGCAATGGCGGCGCCTTTTGGCGGGAACTTTTGGCGGCTAATGGCGCAGCACAGTCTTACAATAAAGTACAGTCCAAGCACAGTAAATCACAGTCTCTAGGCACACATGACCTGATTCTTCAGGCTTAAGTAGATCCTGTTCGTGACGCCAAGTTTGGAGCGCCCCCACACCGCCGCAGGGCCGAGGGGTACCCGGAGCCGGGCCTCTAGGTCTCAGTCCTGGGGTTGTCACGGTGGCTAGACCCGGTCCGTGGCCCTGTCCGTCAGTGGGGGACGTCCGGTGAAATAGGTGGTAGTAATGGTAGCGATGTAGCGGTGCAGTTGTGGGGTGTAAGTCGCGGTAAATAACGAGGACACCAGGTTGCAGTCTCTTTACCTCTTTACTGGAGATCTCTGAGTCCTCAGTCCAGAACACGGTTCACCAGGCTGCGCAAGTCCGGCCGGTCCAATGGCACCTCCAGAGTTCTCCTCTCAGGTGGAAATCTGTGCCTTCCTTCTAGCGCTATGTGTTGTAGTCCTTCCCTGCTGTGCTCACGGAAAGTAACCCCACAACGGTTGTGTCTGTTTCTTAAGTTCCCTCACAACTCGATTTGATGTTCTTCTGTAATCCACCCCTTCCCTGTATTCAGGTTGGAATGGCACCCGTTTGTCAGGTAGGCCTGGAGTTCTTCCGGGACCCTAGAGTCGCCCCTCTCCCGCAATTGCCCCCCAAGACTTCATAGGTGATATGTGGTAGACAGCCCGCCTGAGACCGACTGTCCTGCCGCTGTTTGGAGTATGGCTTGAAGCTGTATTCTAATCCACTCCCTCGGCGTTCCGGCCACCGGTATTGCGCCTCAGCAAGGTGCTGCCTCTTTCAACAAAACCCCTGCTGGTATTCTCCTCTGCTTGATCTTGTTTCTCACTCAGCACAATCTATCTCGCTTCTAGTCCTTTCTTGAGTCCCGCCGCTTCCAGGAGCCTGCGCGGACCCGTTACGTTCTTTCAATGCCAAGCCTCTGCCAGGATCCCACCCCTGGCAGAGACCCTACAGTCTCTCCCTTCACAACACCCCCTGCCACAGGGTGTTGCTCCGTTCAATCCCGTCAGCGTTCTCTCTAACTTCCTGCCTGACCCCCAGTTTACCCACTATGGTGGGGAGTGGCCTAATGAATAGCACCCTTAGCTCCCCCCGGAGGCCCAGCTGTGAAACATATTGGTGTCTGTGATACCTGATTGGAGGAACTCCTTCGGTGCCATCGAACGTACCATGGCTCCCCTTAGTGGCGGAGCCACAGTACTGCAACGACCAGGACTCTGGGGCGCTGCAACTGCATTTAGCCTACTTTATTATTTGGGCCTACTAACTGTGTCTGCCACTCATTACAGTTGTCATCCACTGAACAAAGCAATGCCGCCTGTTTAGTCCTGTTACCAATTTTGAACTGCATTTAGCCTACTTTATTATTTGGGCCTACTAACTGTGTCTGTCTCTCATTACAGTTTTCCTCCACTGAACAAAGCAATGCTGCCTGTTTAGTCCAGTTACCACATTTGAACTGCATTTAGCCTACTTTATTCTTTGGGCCTATATCTGTTTCCTCCTCATCCTGCCCATTGCCCAGCCACTGCTAGATGAGTCTGCTGGTACATTGACCCAGACCACTACATTCCCCTTGCACTCTACACAGCCAGAATCTGACCATGCTGAAAGTCAGGTTCCCCTTCCCGCATTCTATACCACCTTACACGGGGACAAAGAGGAAGGTGCAGATGAAAGTGCAGGTTCCTTCATCAAGTGGGGGGGCATACTCGTTGGCGACGTCACTGGCACAGGGCCCCTCATAGTACGCAAAAGTGTCTCTGCCGGTGGGAGGCGCCACCCGCCATCAAACACACCGCCGTACTATGAGGGGCCCTGTGCCAGTGCCAATGTCAACGAGTGGGCCCCCCCTGCTTGCAAAGGATCACAGCACTTGCAAAGTTGAAATACTTACCTCTCCTTGCTCCACCACTGTGACATATTCCGCGTTTCCTGGGCCCACGAAAATCTTGAGCCAGCCCTACCCCCCCACAACTTTAGCCAAATGACGCCCAGTTTTCAATGCCTAACTATTATTGTAAAGTAAATTAAGATTGACAAGTTTCAGTAATAAGAATTGATGTTTTTGGCATTTAAATGGGCAATGTAGGTGTTTTCCTGTCCTCCACTCACTGCCGACTTTGATTCCCCATTGACTTGCATTGGGTTTCGTGTTTCAGTTGGCCCCCGACTTTTCGCAATAATCGGCCGATTTCACCCGACCCGACTTTTGACAAAGTCGGGTTTCGCGAAACCCTACTCGATCCGAAAAAAGTAAAAGTCGCTCAACTCTATTCAAATCTAACCAAGGACAATCATTTTCCAGTAGCTTTGGCTGGAACAGCTCAGTTGTGATGCTGCACAGCTAACATGCTATCTTCATTCCTAGGCTGTGCTCCATTGCCATGATTTCACAATAATATTTTATTATTATAGATATTATTATTATTATTATTAATAATTATTGGCTGTATTCTGAGGGTATCACAATAGTCATTGTCTATATTCCTAGACTTCCTCCATGAGAATGTTGTCACAATGGGGTTCTTCATTCTTCTTTCATCATGGACAGTGTCCTATTGTGATGGCGTCACTGTAATATCTATCTTCATTCTTAGGCTTTGTTCATTTGTGATGACATCACAATAGTGTTTTTCTTTATTTATTGGCTATGTTTTATTGCAATGATATCAAAATATGATCGCAAAGCAGAAAAAGAGACAGTGGAGGGGAAAAAAAAAAGAAGAAGCCACCAAGTGATCATAAAAAAAGGGCAAACTTTAGACTTCATGGAAAACCTGGTTTCCAGAAATTTTAGCAATGCACACCAGGATTACCAAGTAGAAGCATACCGGACATCTGCTCTGGGGCACATGGAGAAGAAGAAATATGGCGACACAAACCCAATTATTATTTTTTTTTTTTTTTTACAAAATGTCAGATTTTTTTGGACACTAAAATAATTAAAAAAAAAACTTTAACAGCTTGATATAACTGTAATCGTACAGAGCTGGAGAATCATATTGCCAGATCATTTTCACTGCAAAGTAAATTACGAAAAATCGAAACCCAGAAATCCAATGATGGAATTGAAATGTTTTCACTATTTTACATTACTTGGTATTTTTTCCCCCATTTTCTAATATTTAATGCCCGTGAAATTAGTATTTAACATGTTACCAATTTTCTAAATAAATATATTTCTAAAGGTGCTATTGACATGAAATTCTCATCAGATGTCGGTAAGAACCCATCCAATCCACACAGGCAAATAAATCAAACCATAGGTGTCCATAAATGAAGTTATGTGTAATAGTGGGAAATGACACAGGGAAAAAGTATTGAACACCCTTACTGTAATGTATTTAATACTTTGTACAAAACCTTTTCTTGATGATGACAGCTTCAAGACACCTACTGTTTGGAGAAACTAGTCACAGGCATTGCTCAGGTGGAATTTTGGCCCATTCTTCCACACAAACACTCTTGACATCCTGAAGGTCCCATTGGCTCCCTCTATGAACTCTAAGCTTTAGTTCTTTAAATAAATTTTCATACATGAAGAAGTAAACAGTGACGTTCAAAATGATAATGTCACGCTGTGACTGTCCTGGTGTGACACGACCTGGCGGGATGGTCACAAAACGGCAAAACACACAAGGGTACACCAGGGACACTTTAACAACAGTGGGCCCTGTCAGTAGGGAACGGGGTATGGGCACCTCCTGCACTCACCTGAGGCTGTGCCCTGATCTTGCTACCGTCCCTATATGGGTTCTTTCAACCCGTCGCCGACCAGGATACCTAGTCCCTCACTTGCCCTGCTCTAATCCCTACGTAGGGAACTGGCAGGTGAGAGCACTGGTCCCCCTGCTGCACTAATACAACACCGGGAAAGTTACA
Organism: Ranitomeya variabilis; assembly: GCF_051348905.1. Lineage (NCBI taxonomy): Eukaryota > Metazoa > Chordata > Amphibia > Anura > Dendrobatidae > Ranitomeya > Ranitomeya variabilis. Next base: position 460,206,518 of record NC_135233.1, read on the forward strand.
CAACAAAGGGACAAAGAAACAATAACAGCACACTTAGCTTTCTCTGCTGCAATGCACCGCACAGCAGAACAGAGTAAGGCACCTGGAATGAGTATTCAGCTGTAGAACCTCAGCACTCAGCAAGCTCCTATTCCAGCAAGGTTGGTATCCAAAGGACCTGTATAACCAACAGTCAGCTGATGCACCAGGTGACCTTTTAAAGGAAGGTGCGAGTGGTCACCACCCACATCAGCAGAACAAGCAGCAATGCAATTACACCAGCGGCCACTGGGGGAAAAACTGTATTAACCCCCTATGACCTGAAAGGAAAAAAGGTTTTAATCTGAGGGAAACCAAATCTGCCACAGATCCAAACATGGATCGTGACAGATAACTTACCTACCCCCTCAAAAAAAAGAAAGCCCTCATACACTATGTTGATGGGAAAATAAAATCAACTGTGGTTCTTACAAGATGAAGGTTAAAAAATAAAGAATGAAAAACAAAAATTGCCTACATTCTTTGAACATATTGGTGGTTACATGTTCTGTTATTTATATGCATCAGTTACTTAATCTCTTCCACTCAAGAAAAATGTCTACCTTAAAGGGGTATTTCAAATCTTGACGTTTACAAAACTGTCCAGTCGTTGGGGGTCCAAATGCTGGCACCTCTAGCAATACTCCAAAACCGGGGTTTTAAGAGTCCCGTGTGAATGGAGCGGTGGTTGATCATGCGTACTGCCGGAGATAGACAAGCGCAGCAATTGGATATCCTCGGCATCCCAATTATAAAAAATGGAGATGCAGTGTTCATGATCGATCTCAGATCCATTCAGCTGGGGCCCCAGTTTCGAGATTGCTAGGGGTCCCAGTGGTTGGACCCCTAGCGATTGGAAAGCTATTCCCTATCCTGTGTATTGGGTGTAACTTTCAAACTTGATAATACCTCTTTAAGGGTATGTGCACACGTCCGAATTTCTTGCAGAAATTTCCTGAAGAAAACCGGAAATTTTCTGCAAGAAATCCGCATTTTTTGTTTTTGCGTTTTTTTCCGTTTTTTCACTTTTTTTAGCATTCTGCAAGCGTAATTAGCTTGCAGAATGCTAAAGTTTTCCAAGTGATCTGTAGCATCACTTGGAAAACTGACTGACAGCTTGGTCACACTTGTCAAACATAGTGTTTGACAAGTGTGACCATCTTTTTACTATAGATGCAGCCTATGCAGCATCTATAGTAAAAGATAGAATGTTTAAAAATAATAAAAAAAATAAAAAAAATGGTTATACTCACCTGCAGGCGTCCGTTCCTATAGATGCCGTTGTGGTTCAGGACCTTCCATGACGTCGCGGTCACGTGAGCGGTCACATGACCGGTCTCGACCAATCACAAGACAGTGACATCATCGCAGGTCCTTCACCGCACACCAGCTTTAAAAACCGAAGCGGCAGCATGCAGCCGAGAGGCGGGAAGACTCCGGAGGCCATCGAAGGTGAGTATATGACTATTTTTTATTTTAATTCTTTTTTTTTACCAATTATATGGTGCCCAGTCCGTGGAGGAGAGTCTCCTCTCCTCCACCCTGGGTACCAACCGCACATAATCTGCTTACTTCCCGCATGGTGGGCATAGCCCCGTGCGGGAAGTAAGCAGATCAATGCACTCCTAGGTGTGCTGAACCCCCTGCAATTCCGCATTTTAATGAACATGTTGCTTTTTTTTCTGCAATGCGATTTTTTCGTGGAAAAAAAGGCTACATTTGCACAAAAAATGCGGAATACACTGAAAATAATGGGAGGCATATGTTAGAGTTTTTTTCGCGTTTTTATCACGTTTTTATAGCGAAAAAACGCGAAAAAAACGCGAAAAATACTGAACGTGTGCACATGGCCTAAAGGAACAAAAATGGTTTCCCAAGACACAACCATAATACTTCAGGCTGATCTTTCCCACAATTTCATGCAGTTTTTGGAAATTATAGAAGAGACAACAACAAAAACAAATTAAGGTAATGGAAAATTCTAAATTTGCCAAAATGACTTTTTTTACAGTGGGAACTAGTTTGCCAAACTGGATATAATTGTCGTAAATGCGGAAAAAAAATCATTGAAAGTCAATGACGACCCCTGGGACATTTTAATAAGAGGAATGTACTCAGCTCACAAACCTAGGGTATTTCATTTCATATATCAACTGCTGGCAGAAAGTTTATTTAAGGCTTGTCTATATTTTGGGAGTCTCAGTATGTGACCCTATAGTAACCCATGTCTGGAAATGACTTATTTTGTTTTCATGGTCGTTAATTGTAGATATGAAAATTACTAACCCCACCCAAAAAAAACCCTATATAAATAGTCACTCAAAAAAAACCTATATAAATAGTAATGTAAGTGACTGAGAATTCTCTTGCTGTTTCATAAACATATTTTTATATCTTAGTCACCCTATGCTCTGAGGGTTATTTTAGAACGAAGACTGAAGAAAAGACGACAAGAATCTAAGTTTACTGTTGAAAAGAGATGAATAGAGAACTGAGAATTTGCCCGTCCTGTGCCAGTCTCGATGCGCTAAACATGGTAACAGTATCTGTTGTTGGGAAAACATGGGATTAACTTTCTAAGCCTTGCGGTAAAAGAGCTTGTAAAGACCCCCCAGAGAAGTGCATGGGTTGTGTACCGCTCCATAGTTACAGACCAATAAATAAACCACATGTAGAGTCACAGCTTATAAACCCTGTATCTGAATGAGCTTTACTAGCGGGATAATAAAAGTTGGTAATATTAGCTAATACTGAGGTCTTTGTTGCACCGCCTCGCTGAAAAGTATTAGAAATGACTGTTTAAAAAAATTCCAGGAAGTTGAAGGTTCTAACAGGTCCAACACATTGCACAACTGATGAACGAAATGCCACAGAAACCCCCCAGAAATAACACAAAACATGAAGTTTCCCAAGTATATTGTCCAATAACATCAATTGAAAACAGATGGAAAAAATAAGAAACCCTGATACATGTATTCATCCATCCACATAGATTATACAATATGAGCACAAACAAGGACACAGATATATCCTAGGATAAAACGGAAAAAACTAATACTCTGCAGTAAGTAAATAGTACATATACAGTACAGTCATGGCCAAAAGTGTTGGCACCCTTGAAATTGTCCCGTAAAATAAAGTATTGCTCCCAGAAAATTATTACAATTACACGTTTTGTTATTTCCCTTGTGGGTATTTGAACAACACAAAAAAATGTAAATTGGTCATAATTTCACATAATACCCCCCAAATGGTCCAGGCAAAATTGTTGGCACCCTCAATTTAATATTTGGCTGCACACCTCTTGGAATAAATAACTGCAATCAATCATTTCCTATAACCATCAACAAGCTTCTTACACCTCTCATCTGGAATTTTGGACCACTCTTCTTTTGAAAACTGCTCCAGGTCTCATATTTGAAGGCGCCTTCTCCCATCAGAAATGTTAAGATCTCTCCACAGTTGTCCAATGGGATTTAGATCCAGACTCATTGCTGGCCTCTTGAGAACTCAAGTCCTCAGACAGTTCTCTTCTCTTTGTGTTCTCCATGCTTAGTGTGACACACACAGACACACAATGCAATGACGGAGTCAACTTTGCCCCTATTTATCTGGTTTCAGGTGTGATTTTCATATTGCCCACATATGTTACTTGCCACAGGTGAGTTTGAACGAGCATCACATGCTTAAAACAAAGTTTACCCACAATTTTGGAAAGGTGACAACAATTTTGTCCTGCCCATTTTTGGGGTTTTATGTGAAATTACCGGTATGTTCAATTTGTCTTTTTTTCTCTGTTATTGTTGTGTTTTTCCCATACACATAAAGGAAATAAACGTGTATAGCCAAACATTCAATGTAGCTTGTGTTTTATTCATTTTATTCATGGAAATACTTGCCCATTCTGGTGTTTGGCGTCCAGTGATCGGTCCTAATTAGTGATTGACAGCTGTTTTTCTACGCACACTTATACTGAGAAACTGGAAAATTAGTCAAATTTTGAATTTGTCTACAAAATTAGATTTGCATCAAAGTTATTCCTTTCTTCTTTATTATTCTCTATGTTGTCTCCAGACTGCAGAACACATATGTTATGTATGATGGGTTCGGGGGCACAGGATAGGTTTAGGAGCTGAGCCCCTCCATATGCAGCAGATGTCGGCTGTGTTGCATAGCCGGCATCTGCCTTTAACAGCAGGAACCAGAGCTAGCTTCAATTGCTGCTTATCCCCTTTAATAGCTGACAGGGGAATTTAAGTGGCATGATAAGGCCGACGCACTGTTTTGGCAGATGATGATGGTGTGCTATGGCGGCCATGAACCTGCTGAAGGCCCATATGGTTACCATCTATGAAGCCCAGTCAGAACATCATAGGAGATCGCAGGTTCAAAGCCCTAGGGAGATTACAAAAAAGTACAAACAAACAAACTCAAATGATGAACCATCATCACCCTTTCCCCAATCACAAATATAGAAATAAAAAAATAAATAAAAAAATATTAAACATATTTAGTATCACAACAGTCTGTCAAAATAACCATCCCCACCCCCTCAAAATAATTTCTCTGCCCTTGGAATTTTTCCTTCATTTTTGAGTGCATTATCTGGTACATTAAATTCTGAAATCCAAAAACGCAACTCTTCCCACAAAAAAAAGCAAACCCTTGTATGATGTGTCCAAAGGTGGTAAGTAGAAACTTGGCGATCCTTGCTTCCGGTGACGTGTCTGGCTGGATTTGTTCCAAAATTGATTTGTTTGTTCTTCTTGCCATCCATGGTATTGATAACATCCTTCTCCAGCACTACATTTCGAAGGCGTCGATTCTTCCGTCTTGTTTCTTTACCGTCCAGGTTTCGCATCCGTACATTACTGCAGAAAAGACCCATACTATGTACAAGCCATTTCTTCATCGCCAGTGAAATGTTCCTCAACTTAAAACATTGGGTAAAATAGGTTTATCCATTAATATATGAATGCTGAGACTACGTGGTTTCCTATATGAACTAATTCTCATCGACCACACGGTGTCAGTGTACGCAGCGGTTACTGAAGGAAAACCAAAGCCAGCGCTGACTTATGAAATGAGAATTCCACGCACTAAAATAATTTCTTCTCCATGGTCAAAATGAGGCATTGACACATCCTCAGTGCACTGTTTTTCTATGTTTCTCTTTCTCAGCTGATGTAGTAAAACAGTTGCTTTGACCAAAAAAAGCATTTTGCAAACATTTATGGAATTGCCAGACAGTGTTTGGGGAGTATAGTGATCCCCAAGGTCACTAGAAGGTGCTATGACCCATAGTGACCTCTCAAACATGTAGTAGATCAATGTCTACATTAGGATAAGAACAGATAGTTTTTAACCAGGTTTTCAGATCTGATGCCGTTTTTTAAATCTGTTTGGACATGGCTTTTGAAACTTCTTTTCGTGCATTTTTTTTACAACCTTTTAACTTAACAGTGTCAAGTTAATTATAAATTTCACAAGGAATCTAAATAAAACTTTTTTTTTGGTGAAGAGGTTTTCAAGACCTCAACAGAAAAAAAACACATCACTTTGGATTTCAAACTTAAATCAATAAGAAGTGTATTTGGAATGGTTTTTAATGTGGATTTTGGAGCAAGTGGGCATCAAAATCCACAGGAAAAAAACTGTGAGAACATAGCCTTAATAATAAAACCTTATTATTATTATTATTAATAATAATAATAATAATAATAATAATAATAAGACTAATATTCCACATATGATGAATCTATTGTTTTTTTCACGTTTTATTATTTGTCTCTTTTTATTTTCTATAATATATCTGGGTTCCATCAGGAATACTAAACATTACGATGTTTATGTCTTTTGTTTATAATACAAATTACAATATTATTAGACATTCTATGGTCAATTTTTCTGATACTAAAGGGGTATTCCCGTCTCCAGGATCCTATCCTAATATGTAGTAGATGTAATAATAATATTAGCAAATACCTCCAATTAGAAATGTAGTCTGTGGTCTCCAGGACTTCTGCTACCTGTCTGTGGTCTCCAGGATCTCTGCTACCTGTCTATGGTCTCCAGGATCTCTGCTACCTGTCTGCGGTCTGCAGGACCTCTGCTACTTGTCTGTTGTCTCCAGGACCTCTGCTACCTGTCTGCGGTCTCCAGGACCTCTGCCATACCTCCCAACTTTCGAGGAAGGGAAAGAGGGGCAAAGTCAGCGGCGCGCGCTGCGCGCCGTGGCAAATTTTATGCCACACCTCTGACCACACCCATTTCACAACTAGTCACGCCCCAACCACACCCATTTAGCACTTCTGATCACAATGTTTCGTAAACAATAATTATAAACAAAAAAAATATGGCCACACATGACGCTCCATACTGTATAATGGCCACACATGACGCTCCATACTGTATAATGGCCACACATGACGCTCCATACTGTATAATGGCCCCAAATGATGCTGCGTACAGTGTACTGGCCCCATGTGATGCTCCATACAGTATAATGGGCTCACATGATGCTGCATACTGTATAATGGCCACACATGATGCTCCATACTGTATAATGGCTCCACATGATGCTCAATACTGTATAATGGCCACACAGTGCTCCATACTGTATAATGGCCACACAGGATGCTCCATACTGTATAATGGCCACACATGATGCTCCATACTGTATAATGGCCACATGATGCTCCATACTGTATAATGGCTACACATGATGCCCCATACTGTATAATGGCCACATTATGCTCCATACTGTATAATGGCCACACATGATGCTCCATACTGTATAATGGCTCCACATGATGCCCCATACTGTATAATGGCCACACATGATGCTCCATACTGTATAATGGCTCCACATGATGCTCCACACTGTATATTGGCCACACAGTGCTCCATACTGTATAATGGCCACACATGATGCTCCATACTGTATAATGGCTTCACATGATGCTCCATACTGTATATTGGCCAAACAGTGCTCCATACTGTATAATGGCCACACAATGCTCCATACTGTATAATGGCCACACATGATACTCCATGCTGTATAATGGCCACACATGATGCTCCATACGGTATAAGGCCACACATGATGCCCCATACTGTATAATGGCCACATGATGCTCCATACTGTATAATGGCCACATGATGCTCCATACTGTATAATGGCCACACATGATGCTCCATACTGTATAATGGCCATTGGCCACATTATGCTTCATACTGTATAATAGCCCCACATGATGCTTCATACTGTATAATGGCCACACATGATGCTGCGTACTGTATAATGGCCACACATGATGCTCCATACTGTATAATGGCCACACATGATGCTCCTTACTGTATAATGGCTCTACATGATGCTCCATACTGTATAATGGCCACACAGTGCCCCATACTGTATAATTGTCACACATAATGCTCCATACTGTATAATGGCCACATTATGCTCCATACTGTATAATGGCCCCACATGATGCTTTGTACAGTATAATGGCCCCACACGATGCTGGGTACAGTATAATGGCCACACATAATGCTGGGTCCAGTATAATGGCCTCTCACGATGCTCCATACAGTATAATGGCCCCACACAATGCTGGGTGCAGTATAATGGCCACACATGGTTACCCCACCCCCATCATTGCCTTCTCTATCACTACACAAACACACCTTTCACCGCGCTCCCTCGCAGCAGCCGGCAGCTTCCACTCCCATGGCGCTGAATGGTGTCATCCAGCTGCGCCGCTGACTGCTCACGTTGCTGCAGCTGTGATACGCCACTGATAAAGACCTCCTGTGTCTCCTGTGCCAGTCAGTGTCAGAGCGAGGAGCAATATCTGCTCCGATCCGACACAGCCAGCGTCCGCTCCGTACACCTCATACACATGCGACTCCGCTCCATACACCTCGTACACACACGGCTCCTCCCCATACACCTCCTACACACACGGCTCCACTCCATACACTTCGTACACACACGGCTCTGCTCCGTACACCTCATACACACACGGCTCCTCCCCATACACCTCATACACACACGGCTCCACTTCGTACACACATGGCTCCGCTCCATACACCTCATTACATACACGGCTCCTCTCCATACATCTCGTACACACACGGCTCCACTCCGTACACCTCATACACACATGGCTCCACTCCATACACCTCGTACACACATGACTGCGCTCCATACACCTTGTGTTGTGAATTTGGATTCTGGGCTCCCCCGGTGGCCGCTTGTGGAATTGGACTTGTCATCCTCTTTCCTGTTTCACCTGATTCCATCAGTAGTGGGTGTCGCTATTTAAGCTCATTTCTCTGGTGGTTTCTTGCCGGTCAACAATGTTATCTGATGCCTCTCAGTGCTTGTTCCTGCTTCTAGACAACTACTGATAAGTTGGACTTTTGTCCATGTTTTGTTTTGCCTATTTGTTCCAGTTCGCAGCTGAAGTTTTGTTACTGTGTCTGGAAAGCTCTCGTCGATCAGGGATTGCTACTCTGGCGTTATGAGTTAATGCCAGAGTTTAAGGTAATCTCTGGATGGTGTTTTGTTAGTATTTTTCTGCTGACCATGAAAGTATACTATCTGTCTTCTGCTATCTAGTAAGCGGACCTCAAATTTGCTAAGACTATTTTCCTGCTGCGTTTGTTGTTTCATCTGAACTCACCGTCATTATATGTGGGGGGCTACTGTCTTCTTTGGAATATTTCTCTAGAGGTGAGCCAGGTCTTATATTTCCCTCTGCTAGCTATTTAGGTCTTAAGCCAGAGCTGGGCATCTAGCGATTAATAGGAAATGCTACCTGGCTATTTCTAGTTGCGCGGCAGGCTTAGTTCATGGTCAGTATAGTTCCATCTTCCGAGAGCTTGTCCCTCTATAGGCTTGCTATGATCTCTGCCTGCAGAGATCATGACAGTTTGACCGGCCAATAAAGTGTTAAAGACCCAGGTTGAGAAAGGAGAGTTATAAGAAGTCTGCTGGAATTTTTTTTTTTTTTTTTTTTTTTTTTTTCCTCCAGTCTGCCTTGCTGCAGTCTTTTTTCTCTCTCTCCTCCTAATCTCTGTATGCTCTGTGTGCACCTGACAATAATGGATCTCCAGAGTGTAACTGCGGGTTTGAATAATCTCATCACGAAAGTACAAAATTTACAAGATTTTGTAGTACATGCTCCGGTATCTGAGCCGAGAATTCCTTTGCCGGAGTTCTTCACAGGGAATAGAGCTAGCTTCCAGAATTTCCGAAATAATTGTAAGCTTTATTTGTCCCTGAAGTCTCGTTCAGCTGGAGACCCTGCTCAGCAGGTTAGGATTGTGATTTCCTTGCTCAGGGGTGACCCTCAAGATTGGGCCTTCTCATTGCCAGCAGGGGATCCTGCGTTACGCGATGTGGATGCGTTTTTTCTGGCCTTGGGCTTGCTTTATGAGGAACCTCATTTGGAACTTCAGGCAGAAAAAACTTTGATGGCACTATCTCAGGGGCAAGACGAAGCTGAAGTTTTCTGCCAAAAATTCCGTAAATGGTCTGTGCTTACTCAGTGGAATGAGTGCGCCTTGGCGGCAACTTTCAGAGAAGGTCTCTCTGATGCCGTTAAGGATGTTATGGTGGGGTTCCCTTTGCCTGCAGGTCTGAATGAGTCCATGACAATGGCTATTCAGATTGATAGGCGTCTGCGGGAGCGCAAACCGATGCACCATCTGGCGGTGTCTATGGAAAAGACGCCAGAAAGTATGCAGTGTGATAGAATTCTGTCCAGGAGCGAGCGACAGAATTTTAGACGGAAGAATGGATTGTGTTTCTATTGTGGGGATTCTACTCATGTTATATCGGCATGCTCTAGGCGTACAAAGAAGCTTGATAAGTCTGTTTCCATTGGCACCATTCAGTCTAAGTTTATTTTGTCTGTAACCCTGATTTGCTCTTTGTCATCCATTGCCACGGACGCCTATGTTGACTCTGGCGCCGCTCTGAGTCTTATGGATTGGTCCTTTGCCAATCGTTGTGGTTTTGATTTAGAGCCTTTGGAGACTCTTATTCCTCTGAAGGGGATTGACTCCACCCCATTGGCTAATAATAAACCACAATACTGGACACAAGTAACCATGCGTATCAATCCGGATCACCAGGAGATTATTCGTTTCCTGGTGCTGTATAATTTACATGACGATTTGGTACTGGGATTGCCATGGTTGCAGTCTCACAACCCAGTCTTGGACTGGAGAGCTATTTCTGTGTTGAGCTGGGGATGTAAGGGTATTCATGGGGACGTACCTTTGGTTTCTATTTCGTCGTCCATTCCCTCTGAAGTCCCTGAGTTCCTCTCTGATTATCAAGACGTCTTTGACGAACCCAAGCTTGGGTCGTTACCTCCGCACCGTGAGTGCGATTGTGCCATAGATTTGATACCGGGTTGTAAATATCCAAAGGGTCGTTTGTTTAATTTGTCTGTGCCGGAACATGCTGCTATGCGGGAATATATAAAGGAGTCTTTGGAAAGGGGACATATTCGTCCATCTTCTTCTCCCTTGGGAGCTGGGTTTTTCTTTGTCTCAAAAAAAGACGGCTCTTTGAGACCATGTATTGATTATCGGCTTCTGAATAAGATCACTGTTAAGTATCAATACCCATTGCCATTGCTTACTGATTTGTTTGCTCGTATAGAGGGTGCTAAGTGGTTCTCTAAAATTGATCTTCGTGGGGCGTATAATTTGGTGCGGATCAGGCAGGGGGATGAGTGGAAGACCGCATTTAATACGCCCGAGGGCCACTTTGAGTATTTGGTCATGCCTTTTGGTCTTTCTAATGCCCCTTCAGTTTTCCAGTCTTTTATGCATGATATTTTCCGCGATTTTCTGGATAAATTTATGATAATATATCTGGATGATATTCTGATTTTTTCTGATGACTGGGACTCTCATGTCCAGCAGGTCAGGAGAGTTTTTCAGGTTCTGCGGTCTAATTCTTTATGTGTGAAGGGGTCTAAGTGCGTTTTTGGGGTCCAGAAAATTTCCTTTTTGGGGTATATTTTTTCTCCCTCTTCCATTGAGATGGATCCCGTCAAGGTGCAAGCTATTTGTGACTGGACTCAGCCCTCCTCTCTTAAGGGTCTTCAGAGATTTTTGGGCTTTGCCAACTTTTACCGCCGATTTATTGTTGGTTTTTCGGATGTCGTTAAACCACTGACTGATTTGACCAGACAAGGCGCTGATGTTGCTAATTGGTCCCCTCATGCTGTAGAGGCCTTTCAGGAGCTTAAGCGCCGTTTTGCCTCTGCCCCTGTGTTGCGTCAGCCTGATGTGAATCTGCCTTTTCAGGTTGAGGTTGACGCTTCGGAGATCGGTGCTGGGGCAGTGTTGTCGCAGAAAGGTTCCGACTGCTCCGTCATTAGGCCTTGTGCCTTCTTTTCTCGCAAATTTTCGCCCGCAGAGCGGAATTATGATGTTGGGAATCGGGAGCTTTTGGCCATGAAGTGGGCGTTTGAGGAGTGGCGCCATTGGCTCGAGGGGGCTAGGCATCAGGTGGTGGTATTGACTGACCACAAAAATTTGATTTATCTTGAGACTGCCAGACGCCTGAATCCTAGACAGGCGCGCTGGTCTTTATTTTTTTCTCGCTTTAATTTTGTGGTGTCATACCTACCGGGTTCTAAGAATGTTAAGGCAGATGCCCTTTCTAGGAGTTTTGACCCGGACTCTCCTGGTAATTCTGAACCCACAGGTATCCTTAGGGAGGGAGTAATTTTGTCGGCCGTTTCTCCTGATCTGCGGCGGTCCTTGCAAGAGTTTCAGGCGGATAGACCGGATCGTTGTCCGCCTGATAGACTGTTTGTTCCGGATGATTGGACCAGCAGAGTCATCTCTGAGGTACATTCTTCTGCATTGGCAGGTCATCCCGGAATTTTTGGTACCAGGGATTTGGTGGCAAGATCCTTCTGGTGGCCTTCTCTGTCACGAGATGTGCGAGTCTTTGTGCAGTCATGTGACGTTTGTGCTCGGGCCAAGTCTTGTAGTTCTCGGGCTAGCGGACTGCTGTTGCCCTTGCCTGTTCCTAAGAGGCCTTGGACACACATCTCGATGGATTTTATTTCAGATCTGCCTGTTTCCCAGAAGATGTCTGTCATCTGGGTGGTCTGTGACCGTTTCTCTAAAATGGTCCATTTGGTTCCTCTGCCCAAGTTGCCTTCTTCTTCTGAGTTGGTTCCTCTGTTTTTTCAGAATGTTGTCCGATTGCACGGTATTCCTGAGAATATTGTTTCTGACAGAGGTACCCAATTTGTGTCTAGATTTTGGCGGGCATTCTGTGCTAGGATGGGCATAGATTTGTCTTTTTCATCTGCTTTTCACCCTCAGACTAATGGCCAGACCGAGCGGACTAATCAGACCCTTGAGACATATCTGAGGTGTTTTGTCTCTGCTGACCAGGATGATTGGGTTGCTTTTTTGCCATTGGCAGAGTTCGCCCTCAATAATCGGGCCAGTTCTTCCACCTTGGTGTCCCCGTTTTTCTGTAATTCGGGGTTTCACCCTCGATTTTCCTCCGGTCAGGTGGAATCCTCGGATTGTCCTGGAGTGGATGCGGTGGTGGAGAGATTGCATCACATCTGGGGGCAGGTTATGGACAATTTGAAGTTGTCACAGGAGAAGACTCAGCGTTTTGCCAACCGTCATCGTCGTGTTGGTTCTCGGCTTTGTGTTGGAGATTTAGTGTGGCTGTCTTCTCGTTTTGTCCCTATGAGGGTCTCTTCTCCTAAGTTTAAACCTCGGTTCATCGGCCCTTATAGAATATTGGAGATTCTTAATCCTGTTTCTTTCCGTTTGGACCTCCCTGCGTCCTTTTCCATTCATAACGTTTTTCATCGGTCGTTATTGCGCAGGTATGAGGTACCTGTTGTACCTTCTGTTGAGCCTCCTGCTCCGGTGTTGGTTGAGGGTGAGTTGGAGTACGTTGTGGAGAAAATTTTGGACTCTCGTGTTTCCAGACGGAAACTCCAGTATCTGGTCAACTGGAAGGGTTACGGCCAGGAGGATAATTCTTGGGTCAATGCATCTGATGTTCATGCTTCTGATCTTGTTCGTGCCTTCCATAGGGCTCATCCTGGTCGCCCTGGTGGATCTGGTGAGGGTTCGGTGCCCCCTCCTTGAGGGGGGGGTACTGTTGTGAATTTGGATTCTGGGCTCCCCCGGTGGCCGCTTGTGGAATTGGACTTGTCATCCTCTTTCCTGTTTCACCTGATTCCATCAGTAGTGGGTGTCGCTATTTAAGCTCATTTCTCTGGTGGTTTCTTGCCGGTCAACAATGTTATCTGATGCCTCTCAGTGCTTGTTCCTGCTTCTAGACAACTACTGATAAGTTGGACTTTTGTCCATGTTTTGTTTTGCCTATTTGTTCCAGTTCGCAGCTGAAGTTTTGTTACTGTGTCTGGAAAGCTCTCGTCGATCAGGGATTGCTACTCTGGCGTTATGAGTTAATGCCAGAGTTTAAGGTAATCTCTGGATGGTGTTTTGTTAGTATTTTTCTGCTGACCATGAAAGTATACTATCTGTCTTCTGCTATCTAGTAAGCGGACCTCAAATTTGCTAAGACTATTTTCCTGCTGCGTTTGTTGTTTCATCTGAACTCACCGTCATTATATGTGGGGGGCTACTGTCTTCTTTGGAATATTTCTCTAGAGGTGAGCCAGGTCTTATATTTCCCTCTGCTAGCTATTTAGGTCTTAAGCCAGAGCTGGGCATCTAGCGATTAATAGGAAATGCTACCTGGCTATTTCTAGTTGCGCGGCAGGCTTAGTTCATGGTCAGTATAGTTCCATCTTCCGAGAGCTTGTCCCTCTATAGGCTTGCTATGATCTCTGCCTGCAGAGATCATGACAACCTTGCACATGCGGCTCCGCTCAGTACACCTCGTACACACATAGCTCCGCTCCACACACCTCATACACACACGGCTCCACTCCGTACAGCTCATACACACACGGCTCCACTCCGTACACCTCACACACATGGCTCCACTCCATACACCTCACACACACGGCTCCACTCCGTACACCTCGTACACACACGGCTCCGCTCCGTACACATTGCACACGCTGCTCCGCTCCGTATACCTTGCACACATGGCTTCGCTCCATACACCTCATACACACATGGCTCCGCTCCATACATCTCGTACACCTCGTACACTCACGGCTCCGCTCCATACACATTGCTCCGCTCAGTATACCTTGCACACACACGGCTCCGCTCCGTACACCTCATACACATACGGCTCCTCTCCATACATCTCGTACACACACAGCACCACTCCGTACACCTCGTACACACGGCTCTGCTCCATACACCTCATACACACACGGCTCCACTCCGTACACCTCGTACACACACAGCTCCGCTCCATACACATTGCAGATGCTGCTTTGCTCCGTATACCTTACACACACACGGCTCCGCTCCGTACACCTCATACACACACGGCTCCTCCCCATACACCTCGTACACACACGGCTCCACTCCGTACACTTCGTACACACGGCTCCGCTCCATACACCTCATACACACACGGCTCTGCTCCATACACCTCGTACACACACTGCTCCGCTCCATACACATTGCACATGCTGCTCCACTCCGTATACCTTGTACACACATGGCTCTGCTCCGCACACCTCGTACACATGTGGCTCTGCTCTGTACACCTCGTACACTTCGTACACACACTGCTCCGCTCCATACACCTCATACACACATGGCTCCACTCCGTACACCTCGTACACACACAGCTCCGCTCCATACACATTGCAAATGCTGCTCCGCTCCGTATACCTTGCACACACACGGCTCCGCTCCGTACACCTCATACACACACGGCTCCTCCCAATACACCTCGTACACACACGGCTCCACTCCGTACACTTCGTACACACACGGCTCCGCTCCATACACCTCATACACATGGCTCTGCTCCATACACCTCGTACACACACTGCTCTGCTCCATACACATTGCACACGCTGCTCCACTCCGTATACCTTGTACACACATGGCTCTGCTCCGCACACCTCGTACACACACGGCTCCGCTCCATACATCTTATACACACACGGCTCCGCTCCGTACACCTCATACACACACGGCTCCTCTCCATACATCTCGTACACACACAGCTCCGCTCCATACACCTTGTAAACACACTGCTCCGCTCCATACACATTGCACACGCTGCTCCACTCCGTATACCTTGTACACACATGGCTCTGCTCCGCACCCCTCATACACACGTGGCTCTGCTCTGTACACCTCGTACACACGTGGCTCTGCTCCGTACACGTCTTACACACACGACTCTGCTCCATACACCTTTCACACGCTGCTCCGATCCATACACCTCGTACACACACGGCTATGCTACATCCACACTGTAAACACCTCCTGACCTCACACATACGCTTACCTTCCTCCAGCGCCCCTGACTCCTCCCATCCTGTGACTTCATCACAGGTCCTGTGTGCACAGAGCAGCCAATATGCTGCTCTGCGGGTGCAGGGGCTCAGGGAGCTGACCGGGTGATATACACACCTCCCAACCAGTGCGGGACAACTAATGTCCCACCCGGGATCGCGGGGCTGACTGTCAAAATCGGGACACTCCCGCTGGATCCGGGATGGTTGGGAGGTATGCCTCTGCTACCTGTCTGTGGTCTCCAGGATCTCTGCTACCTGTCTGTGGTCTCCAAGACCTCTGCTACCTGTCTGCGGTCTCCAGGACCTCTACTACTTGTTTCCCTCATGTCTCAACTGCCTGCTGAACCGACACCTGTGGCTCGTGTGCCCACCCAGACCTTGGACTTTAAGATCCACCTCACCTAGTGAGCCTAACATTCCGAAGCCTTAAGCGATTCTGGGACCTACTACTGCAGAAAGCGCTTGGTGGCTCTGCTAAGCAATGTGGCCTATGGGTATACACAAGGAGCACAATACTTAAGAGAACAATACAATATATATACATGACACGAACACAGCCAACAACTTCAAGGCAGCATCATTACAACGCCAGCCAACCTGATCCCACAGTGACATACCCATGACATCCTTCCCACTTCCATCACAAGTCCAGAATTCTACAGCACACCTCTGAGGCTCCCTGTTTGTTCGCTGTTTTCCTTGAGAGCTGCCTCTTACCCCCAGTCTTGTTCTTTTTTCCCTCCTAAGTTGTAGGGGGCTACTCTCTACCAGCCGGCTTTGGCCACGCACTGCCTCCTGCTAGCAGCCTCTTTTTATAACCTTCTAATTCCTGCTACAAAAGAAACATCTGGAGGCGAGAATGTGTAAGACACTGTTAACGTTTATACAATAAATTACATAAAGATCATAACAATAGAGGCAACAAGGAACGCGATTACATAGGTGAACAGTCACATCATATCCTTGATGTACAGGCAATTTACACGATAGATATGTAATTTGCTCTTATATTATATTATGGCGAAGCATTATTTTGTCTCTTAAGTCATGTAAGGATGGCAGGACAGTCTGTATGTTTGGATAGTGAGATAATATAACATCTGAATCAGTTACTAATAATCTGGAAAGCAGCACTTTAGAGGAGAAATAACATTTGTTGTCACGATGGGGCAGAACATAAAGGAACACATGTGAGATAGAAAAAAAAAGCTTGAGCCACAGTGACATAATATGTTATGAGATGCCGATCCTGCAAATATATCACTATATTAGAGGTTCATCATAGGAAAACAGATGGAGAAAAATATGTGACAACTTCTAATAACAGTGTGCAAGGTAAAATATGCAGTCAGATGTAGACCCCTAGTCTGTGCCGATAGGGAATAGTGCAGACCCCGCTGGCTACATTTACTCTTTAGATCATGGGTTGTGACTTTTCCGTGCCGTTTTCTATTTCACGCTATTTATTCCAGTTAGCAACACTGGCTCCAAGTCGGTTACTACTAAACATTGTCATCATTGCTTGTGATAAATATGTAATTGCTTTTCTGTGGGTTTAGTAAGGGTGTCACTGACATCATTGACTCAGCGTCCTATTTAATACTAGATTGCCTGACTTTAATGAAAGTTAGAACTTATTTTACTTAATTCTTACAATTAATCTTTGGATAGGCAACGGTTTTCTGCTTAGTGGATGCTAATAACAAATGTATTGGGCGCCAATTAACTAACTGTCTCTATCCACTGAATAGCCTGTCTATAAAATAAAATTAAAGAAATCGAGCCTGTTATCATTTGCAAATTACAAACATGGGAAATTGCAAGTCTGCGACGTACATTTTCCTTTTAAATGATCTAGACAGACTCTGTATCCTTGTTTCCTTAGCGAACAGACCTCAGATTGAAATTAATTGAATGCACAAAATGTTTTGGCTCACAGTTCTAATGCAGCACGGACTCATGTGGCCGGTGCAGCAGGATTATCCAACTGGAACAGTGGAGGCAGATCTGTCACGACCAGGAAGGCAACTGAAGAAGCAGGTGTGGATCCATAAGAGATGAAGCAGAGTAAAAGTCATGGCAACTGGCATAACCACTAATAATGTTGTGAAAAGCAAGCAAAGATGAGTGATGCCAGAGGTTTTAAGGCAAATCTAGCCCAGTGAAGTAGCAGAGCTGATTTTGTCATAAGTCCCAAGGCAGCGCTGCTACCTACAGCGCTTAGGCAGGGTTACCCAACAATATGGAAGAGCTGGGTTTGTGACAGAATCCAGGTAGAATTGGCAGTGGTGTATCCAATTTGCCCAGTGATGTAACACGGTAGGATTTGTCACAGAGTCCAGCTTAATTTTGTTATAGTAATTCTGGCTTGAAAAGGGCAAATATGGCCAAAACGTTGCCTTGTCTTTTACTGTTGCTATGCTATTTAAAAAGATTGAATAAAAGTTAAGTTTTCCACATAAGAATAACTGTTTGGTTGCTCGGACTCTTTGGAACTGTACTTTTTTTTTTACCTTGTGGGAGGCCGAAGCGAGTAAGCACAAATTTTATCAATGGTGCATTAGATTTGCTTACTGGACTTGTTGCGGAGTCCTGGCAGAATTAGTCAGTGGCGTAGCAGAGCTGGGTTTGTCACAGAGTCCTGGCATATGAGTTGACTTATAAGACCTGAGAACGTTGCTTCACAGGAGCCTGGCAGGTTGCCATGATAACATTACTCACAGAAGGGGAATGTTAGCCAGCTGAGGCAGGAGGAAGACACAAAATCGGTCGCTGGAGTCAGGACAGGTGAGTAACACAGAAGCACTGTTTCTATCTTTTGTGTCTCAGTCTCAGTGATTATTGAGAATGAAGAGCTAGAGTAACTACCCGGACTCCTATTCTTTAGGGGATCATGTGTTGACTTTGTTGTAGAAAATAACAGCAGCACTATTTGCATATCATGTTATTGGTATAAAGGAATATTCATGAATTTAAATCTCCTGGTCCAGATGAATTACATCCTCCGGTACTGAAAGGGTTAGCAGAGGAAATTGCAGAACCACTAGCCATAATCTTTGAAAAATCCTGGAGAACAGGAGAAGTTTCAAAAGATTGGAGAAGGGAAAATGTTGTCCCTATCTTCAAAAAAGGAAAGAAGATGGATCCTTGAAATTACAGGCCAGTGAGCCTTACTTCTATACCAGGAAAGAGCTTTGAACAAATTATATACAACATGTATGTAAATACTTGGATAAGAATAGTAAACTTAACCAGAGCCAGTATGGGTTTGTAGCAAACAAGTCATGCCAGATTAATCTAATTTCCTTCTATTATGGAATCACTGACTGGGTGGATCAGGGAAATGCGGTAGATATAGTATATCTCAACTTCAGCAAAGCATTTGATAAACTATGTCATTCCATCCTTATTAAAAAATAACCAAGTATGGCATTGACAAAGCTACGATTAGGTGGATTCATAACTCAGGAGGACATGTAGTGTTCGAGCAAGGAAACCAGTGAGGTATGCTTGCAGCAGGGGTGAAACGATAGAGTTTGCAGTGGAACCTATGGGTGCCCAAAGATCAATACTGTTAAAGACCTGTGATAGTTGGGGGCCTATTGGAAATTTTGCATTTGGGCCCACAAGCTTCAAGTTATGCCAATGACTTGAAGCTTTGGACATCACTTATGACCTAAAGATGAGTAGGAAAAAAAACTCTGCTTAAAATAGGCTAATTTTTTTTGCGTTTTTGGTACAAATTTTTCCTCACTCGTTAGTATGGGTAAAATCTGCAGCAAAAATGCTGAAAGAATTGACAATCTGCAAGAAAAAAAAAAGGAATGTGTGCATGAGACTTCAGAAATCTCATTGACTTAGCTTGGGTACTAGGAAATTCATCAAGTTTGTGACAAACCTGTGCAGAAAAAAAAACGCAAAAAAACTGCAACGTGTGAACAGATGCCCTTGGGTGACCATACTTCTGATTAAGCTCTTGACAGAATGGGTTCTCCTAATTTTCCCATATATTTGAATGCTGAGCTTGGCCAAGCGTCAATTTGCTCTTCATGAGGAGAGCAAAGTAAGCCGCTGCCAGACTCCTCTGTCACTGACTTATCATCCTGGAAATCCAATGATTTGGCATTTGAGTTCAACTTGCCTGATCCTTATCTCCCCCAATATCATCTGTCAGGGGACAGTCAGGAAGACCCCATACACATCAGACTGTCGGCTGCTGAAGTCTGCAGGAGGGACGTTCAGATTTCAATGCCTAGTCCCTAATTCTTTGTGCTTATTCTTGTTATCATTTATCAGTCATATTTTCAGCACCTCTATGAAATTGTCATATTCCACTTTCTTCACATTTTACATCTAATTGTATGTTACTGTCTGGTATGTTATATTCAATACTTCATGACTTCAAAAACATCTAATTACCGTGATCAGGAATAACGAGTTTCTAATTTCTTTCTTTTTTTTTTATGATAGATTTCCATTAAACATTCTTGTTTAATTACTTCCTGACTGCTGCCTGATTATAAGCCGGCTGTGATCATATAACAAGACCGTCCCCGGTAGAGCGTGTTTATTTTATTTTTTTCGGAACTGCTGAGGCTTCAGCTTTCATAGCAGCCGTATACATTGTGTGTGCATGCCATTTCAACCTATTCGGTAACATTTCAAAAATGCTTTTCTAGTCTATCCCACACGCATGCGGTAATATGCTGATAAGCATCAAACCATAAAATTCTCATAGAAAGTACAATACTTATTTCTCTGAGATATCATCATTAGCAAAATTGTCCTGAGATTACAGAAGAGCAAATAAATGTGTTGCAAATTTCCCTTACAAGCTGTTGATAACCGATAGGAATAAAAGGCTACACACACACATCTGTATTTTATTGTTCATTTGTTTCCTAAATGCAAAGTGAAGCAACTTTCTAAATAATCTTCATTAAAAGTTGTCTACCATTCTGCAGCTTGGTAGTGCTTTATCTAGCTGAGGGATTTTCATAAATGTTAGAAATCCGTCAGAGCTCCTGCTTCGGTTTCTAACAGCTCTCTGCTTCCTCCCACTTCTCACGGGGTTAGAGATAGCAGAAGGTAAGGTGGTTTGTACACAGATTTGCACATTGCGATATGGCAAAGTATCTACAGTCACATGGAGGGCAGAGAAAACAGACTGTAGAAAAGGAGGAAAGCACATCCAGAAGAATTAAGTGCTAATATATGAGTTATTGAAAAAACTACCCTGGATTCACGCAGACCTCACTTACAATCTATATTATTGGGAGGGATGCTCCCGCAAGAGAAAAATATGAAAATAGGTTTAGGTTACTAATGGAATATCAGGGGGGCTTAAAATTAATGAAATGAAGGTCACAGACTGAAACTTAGTACAATTGTATTAACTAAAGAAAACCACTGACAAGGTTCCATATTTTCCATAGTTGCCTCAAGGACTACAGTAGATAGAGGCCTTTTAATAATTAAATAGAACAACATTTTAGTAGAAAAAACTGTAAGTTAAAGGTGTCCTTCTATATAATGTGCAGGTAGCAATTTCTTTGACTAATATATAGCAATTAGGTTGCTTCTACTACTGCATTTCTAAATATATACAAAACAACTTCAGAGTACAGCTAATACATTGTCCCCACGTGTAATATGTTCTAGAGTCACAGTAGATACCATTATACCTTCTATATATAATAAAACAAGCAGTAATCAAATAGTCAGACTCAGTATATGTCCATGTATAGAAGCAAACCAGCCTAAAACAAAAGTATAAGATCCCTCGGTGTACAAATCGGTGTCTAGGTAAAGCAAAGTATAGTTACATAGCCAAAGGGTTTTTTTTTAGGTCATGGTAGCAGTTAGGAGGGAATGGGTGTATGGATAACATGAATGAAACAATTGGAAATACGTGTCACTAGAACACTGGATAGTCCATACAGATTCCTAGATCATTAGTTCCACTGCAAAGTTGTATATGCGGCAGAAGAAACAATAAATAACACTGGTCAACAGCATTTTTGGTGCCAAAGATATTTCATCGAATTTAGGGTATTTTTGGGGTGCTGATTCTGAATATGTCATCAGTTTTGCCAGATTGGCTCAAGTTTTTGAGATTTTTGGTATCTTATTTATAGCACTTGTTGGTAAATGCGACGCATCATCTCATTAATTTCTTTGGATTAGTACTTGAACTGAGCAGTTCTCAATATAGTTTTGTGTTAATTAGTGTTCTGAAAGTTTGTTCATAGCTTGATTTTTGCACTAACTTTATGTTGTTGTCTGTTTTCCAGTGAAAAGCATGAACTCATCAAGAAGACGTTGTCTTAACGATCCAGACTCATTCTGTTACATTTGTGGTGAATACACACTGCCAAAACATAGAAGAAACATAACAGACTTCGTAAAAAAAGTGTATTTTGCCTATTTTGGGGTTATGCTTGGGGACCAAGACAAGTTTTGGGCACCACACATAGTGTGCAAAGCATGTATCGAATTATTACGAAAATGGAGCAAAGGACAAAGAAAAAGCTTCAAATTTGGTGTTCCAATGGTGTGGAGAGAGCCAAAAAATCATCATGATGACTGTTATTTCTGTGCAGTGCAAGTGCAAGGATTCAATAAGCATAAGAAACGAAAATGGGAGTAACATGGAATCTGCAAGAAGGCCTGTCCCTCATTGTGAAGATGTGCCTGTACCTGTGTTTACCATAAATAACAGTCATCATGATGATTTTTTGGCTCTCTCCACACCATTGGAACACCAAATTTGAAGCTTTTTCTTTGTCCTTTGCTCCATTTTCGTAATAATTCGATACATGCTTTGCACACTATGTGTGGTGCCCAAAACTTGTCTTGGTCCCCAAGCATAACCCCAAAATAGGCAAAATACACTTTTTTTTACAAAGTCTGTTATGTTTCTTCTATGTTTTAGCAGTGTGTATTCACCACAAATGTAACAGAATGAGTCTGGATCGTTAAGACAACTTCTTCTTGATGAGTTCATGCTTTTCACTGGAAAACAGACAACAACATAAAGTTAGTGCAAAAATCAAGCTATGAACAATCTTTTAGAACACTAATTAACACAAAACTATATTGAGAACTGCTCAGTTCAAGTACTAATCCAAAGAAATTAATGAGATGATGCGTCGCATTTACCAACAAGTGCTATAAATAAGATACCAAAAATCTCAAAAACTTGAGCCAATCTGGCAAAACTGATGACATATTCAGAATCAGCACCCCAAAAATACCCTAAATTCATTAAAATATTTTGGACACCAGAAAAAAATGTTTTTTTTGTTGACCTGTGTAATCTATGCACACCTACAAGGAAAAGGCATACCTTGTGATGTCTGGAACCCCGATGCACGTGTCACCCTGCTCCCTCAGGGGGCATGTTTAAGGAGGGAGAGCTGTAGGTTAAAATACAATGTGGGAGTCAATATAATAAAAGACGGGGCTGTAATCACAGCAAGGAATCATTAAAATTGCAGTCACATGTGGCGCCTAGCTGCATAGGAATTGAGTCTGCGTTCAAGCATCATTAATCTGGATGTACCTGTGAATGCTTACAACTAGCGATGAGCAAATATACTCGTTACTCGAGATTTCTCGAGCATGCTCGGGGGTCTTCCGAGTATTTTTTAGTGCTCGGAGATTTAGTTTTTCTTGCCACAGCTGAATGATTTACATCTGTTAGCCAGCGTGATTACATGTGGGGATTCCCTAGCAACCAGGCAACCCCCACATGTACTTATGCTGGCTAGTAGCTGTAAATCATTCAGCTGCGGCAAGAAAAACTAAATTTCCGAGCACTAAAAAATACTCAGAGGACACCCGAGTGTGCTCGAGAAATCTCGAGTAACGAGTATATTCACTCATCACTACTTACAACACATAAATGTTATCAACTGCCCCTCTAGTCTCAATTTTTGCTGGACTATTTGGAGTGCACCACATTACACCACACTGCCAGAAAGCAAAGGTTAATTAAGTGCACTCTGATGTCACAAACTTTCTTTTCTTTTTGTCACTGCCATGGCTGAGTGGTAACTTCCGCACATGGTATTAAAGGCACATCACCAGATATTCCCAACATATACTGTACATTTGCACTACACCACAAACATGATGTGAAGTAAGTCTAATACAGCTTCTCAAATATGGTTAAAGGAGTTTTCCACTACTCGGACAACCTTTTCTCAATCCCACTTGTCAAATAATAGCACTTATACTATACAGTGTCGACACTGCCTCTCCCAGTGATCCTGTGACATTGTGTTACGCAACCCCTGCTGTCAATCAGCATTCACTGCAGTCTCCCCGCCTTTGGGCGAATCATATTTATTTGGAGGAAGTTAGAGAGCAGCAGTTAACTCCTGATCTCCCAGTACAGACAGAACTACAAGTACCAGAGGACATGGAGCTAGAGTTCAAGAAGCAAACAGAAGGCTGACAGCACTCACTAACTGGGGCGCCCGTCCAAGTCCAGGGAACTATCCAGGACCATAGAAGATTCAAGCGATAAAGGAACAGCGCTCCATCCAGGTGTGTAGTATAAAAGTAGAAGTTTATTCTGCCATATAACAGCAACGTTTCGGCCCAAAAGGGCCTTTGTCAAGCATAACATAGAGTGCTCATGACCAGCTTTAAATAGTGTGTGTGCCACACAGGGCACCAATCACCATTCAGCCGCACACCACCCAATAAAAAATACAATACAGTACAAAAAACAGACATCTGACATGTTTAAAATGCGCTTCACCAACCGCCCACACCTCCCCCATGAGTCACCCACATAATCCCCTTATCATCTAATATATGACATAATCTACTGTTGGTATCTCAAGCAATCAGTCTCCAGCATTGGGGTCGTCACGGAAACCTCCACCAATCCTTACGAAGCCATGTGGGAATTGTAAACAGAGCGGAGCCAATAAGATTCCATCTTCAAACGGCGCCAGGAAACTTCATACCGTTCAGCCTATCACACGACCCGTAACATACCCCAGAGCTCAGGATGTCATAGCCCGACGTCATCACCAGAGGTACGGCTCACCACCTGGACCACAGTGCAGCGGTGGACGGGACACATAAGCGCACCGCCAACCGGAAGTATCCGCACCACATGACCGCGAGGCGGACCTATCATCGGCCGTGCACGCCCACCCGTCCATCCACAACACTGCGTCCAGTCAGCCAGGAGCGTCACCTAGGCGACCAAGACGCACAAGGATCAATGGCACCACTAATCCAGAAGGAAAAACAAAACATACATAATGTTAAAACATATACCACCATATTATCAATGATTGCCAAGTAAGTGATAGCATGCCCACATCACATCATATACGAGCGACAGTCGAGAAGCACAAGGAGGGGAGCTGATATAAAAAGACATCCAGACTGTCACGACCTGTCCGTTGATTCCAATATACCCCAATCCTTTTGACAATCGACTGTAGCAATATTGTCCTAAAATATAACAAGAGGGAAGAGGGGAGACAAAGGGAAGAGAAAGAGAATGTAATATGAATATATTCACATAGCGGAAGGGAGCATTAAAAGAAACATATACCCACCATGATGCCCACCCAAAATTAAGCGGCACAGGTATGCAGATTAAAATCAATATTCAAACCTTTAGGTTGCAAAGACCCTAGTGTATAGATCCACCGTAATTCCTTCCTTTTAAGAATTTGTACCCTGTTACCACCCCTCCTAAGTGCTGGAACACTATCAATAACCCTAAATCTCAATTGATTTACTGAGTGTCTACTCTCAATAAAGTGTTTAGGGACTGGTAACTCTGTAAGCCCTGTTCTCACCGTGCTCTTATGCTTGCTGATACGGGCCCTCACTTCCATGGTTGTTACATAGGTGAGTCCACACAGGCACTGTCATGAATCCCCAATGGCTAGGGATAGCACAGGACAAGCAAAGTATAACAAATATCGGACGAGCTCTAGGGTGATGGAACCTGGGCTGACCGCTGCCCTACGCCTGACAAACGCAACTAGAGATAGCCAGGGAGCGTGCCTACGTTGGTTCTAGACGCCACGCACCAGCCTAAGAGCTAACTAGTACTGCAGAGAAAACAAAGACCTCACTTGCCTCCAGAGGAATTAACCCCAAAAGGTATAGTTGCCCCCCACATGTATTGACGGTGAAATGAGAGGAAGGCACACACATAGAGATGATGTATATAGCTTTAGCAAATAGAGGCCCGCTGAAAACTAGAAAGCAGAATGATACAAAAGGGGACTGAGCGGTCAGCAAAAAACCCTAATCAAAAAAACCATCCTGAGATTACAAGAACCCATGTGCCAACTCATGGCACATGGGGAGAACCTCAGTCCACTAGAGCAACCAGCTAGCATAGAGACATTCTAAGCAAGCTGGACCAAAAACCAAACAACTGAAAATCAGCACTTAGCTTATCCTGAAA